>NW_027460981.1:1852500-1876469 GCF_037038515.1 Microtus pennsylvanicus
TGCCGGGGCGACCCCAAGCACACCCTCTCTCCATCGGATCGCTAGAGAAGGCACTTTTTCTCACTGAGGGCAGGCGGGACGGACCCGGCCCGACGAGCCTCCGGTCGCGGCAGCGCAAGAGCAGGGGAAGCGACACACACACCACTCGATGATCTCGAGCGCGGCGAGGCGGGGGGGTCTGCGGTATCGGTAAGGATTTTTCTTCCTTTCCGGGGCGTACTCTTGAGCGTTCGCGGACACGGGGGACCGGACCGAGAAAAAGCATACTACACAAGAGGTCCCCCGAGAGCCAGGCCTGCCTCCGCGGCAACACCCACCGGGTCTGCACCAGGCGGGGAGGCAATTCTCAGTCCGTCACCGACGGACCACCTTTAACGGTGAGAAGAAAATTAAAAAGGCCGGCCGCGACCGCTCAACACCACCCAACGGCTCACCGCCTACGGGAGAAGGCAGCGCGTGGTGGGCCGCTCGCCCGATCTCACGAGACGGCCGTGAGAGAGCCATCTTACCGCAGCGAGCCTCTCTTACCCGCTCGCCTCGACCCCCTTTTTTTCTTGATCCTCGGGATCACACACCTCGCAGAGGAACACCGCTAATGGCCGTACCGCACACAGGAGGCATACACGTCAGAGAACCGGGAAACGCCGCCGCCGCTCAGAACCGGGCAACTCTGAAGATCGGCCTGGAACGCTCCAGGAGCACCACGAGGATCACAAGCAAGGCGCGTGCACACGAGCCCGGTCGGGAGGGGCACGTAACGCGGCAATCAGCCGACCCTCCCCCGGCTCGGAGGGAGGAGGGCCAAAGAGACCCACACGCGGTGGGCATAGCGAAACGCGCGACGGGGAACAAAGCACCCGGCGCGCCTCACAGGAACCCCCACGAACCACAGCGAGGAGTGCGGGGGGGCTTTCACAGGGCTCGGGTCGGATAACCGCACCCCTGCCTTCCACACACCACCGGTAAAGGTGGGGAGGAGAGACGAGGGGCCCGCTGGCAGAACGAGAAGAGCGGCCGCCATTCGCCATGAATGTCCGTCCCTCGCCTGGCGCGGCTTAGGCCTCCGGCCCGAATGAACACAGGGCAAGCGCACCACATCGATCAACAAAGCAGAACCGGGAAGAATCGAGCGAGAGATCAACCACAGACCCAACACATGCCACAGAAAAAAAAAAAAAAAAAAAAGAAAACCCTTCACACCTCCACACCAAAAAAGAGCGGTGGGGGGTCAACAGGGAATCCAATTAAAGAGGAGTGCACTCGGGAGGCACATAACATGAGGCAGCAGAAGGGCCGGGCCACCCTCAACCCAAAAAGGACTCATGGAGACTCGGGAGCTCCACAAGCTGGGAGGGGGGGTAAAAAAAAAAAAAACCGGTGCGCTCGGGAGGCACACGGGAGCAGAGGACCATGGAGGAGAGACTCGGGAGCTCCACAACCTGGTCCCCGCCCGCAAAAAAAAAAAAAAAAAAGAAAAAAAAAAAAAGCACCGGAACGGTAAGGGAGCAGCATCGAGGGACGGGTCCCACCATCCAAACAGAACGGGTGACAAACCACGAAGCGGGGACGCCTGACACGCTTCACCACGGGCTTTTGCAAGGAAGCCGGTCATCTCAAAAAGCCTCACGGGAAAGCACAGCAGCGAGACGCGGGCTGGGCTAGACGGGGGAAAATAACACCCAGTGAGGCTCGGAAGAGAGACCGCCACCTAGCGTCCTTTAATGTCACCCAATTAAAGGACAGCGTGTCAGCACCTATCTGCAGGTACAATAAGGACAGATAGCAATTATTAGAAGAATGGCAACAGGCACGGGGAGTCATTCACAGACCACACAGAACTCCTGAAAGTGAGGGTGGGTGAAATGTCCCAAAAATGTCCCCATAAACAAGAGAACCGACCCTCAAAGGAACAACTGGTCGACCTCATAACCATGAAAGGACCGAGAGAGCGAGGTGGACATGCCAGAAAGCCGGGCGCCCAGCCTCCTCCCGGCCGAGGACCCTGCGACCAGCCGCTAGGGATGGATGGAGAAGGGCAAGAAGAAAAACTTGGGGGGGGGGGAATCTCGAGTCCAAGAAACCGGGGACCAGTGAACAGGGGAGCCGGGACCACCACCTCCTCTCGGCCTCGAGAACACGAGGCCCGCCGCTGGGCTCTCGCAAGACCGAGGGCAGGAGAAAGGGGCGGGGGAGAGCTCCGAGACACCAACGAGTCCGGACCAGGGAGGCGAGAAAGACGGGACCACGGCCTCCTCTCGGCCTCAGCATGGCAAGGCCCGCCGCTGAGGACCGAGGGTTCCTGGCAAGAGGAAGAATATTAATAAAAAAGCTCCGAGAGTCCGGACCAGGGAGGCGAGGAAGCCGGGACCACGGCCTCCTCTCGGCCTCCGGATGGCAAGGCCCGCCGCTGAGGACCGAGGGTTCCTGGCAAGAGGAAGAAAATAAAAAAGCTCCGAGAGTCCGGAACAGGGAGGCGAGAAAGCCGGGACCACGGCCTCCTCTCGGCCTCAGGATGGCAAGGCCCGCCGCTGCTGAGGACCGAGGGTTCCTGGCAAGAGGAAGGAAAAAAAAAAAAAAAAAAAAAAAAAGGTCCGAGACCCCAACGAGTCCGTGACGGGGCAGCGGGGAAGCCGGGATCAACCATCGCCTCCTCTCGGCCTCGGGTCGCCGGGTCCCAGGGCTCTTTAGAAGAGAGAAAAAGAAAGGGAAAAGCAACTTTTAAAGCCGAGGTATTTCACCGATCCTGGGCCCGGGTGGACCCGACACCTAGCGGGAGTACGCGAACGACTGAAGCCTTCTGGTCGACCCGCTCAAGTCTCCCAGCACCCTCTCCAGCTGGTCCCGTCACTGGGTTCCATCCCCAACGCACACACCCATGGGTGACTCTTCCGGCACAACCTCCTACACAGAGACCGTCCCCAAGCACGACACCGACTCCGGGACACACCCGCCTGCCGGGCCGGGACTCTCGTCATTCTTTCCGCCTCACAAAAGCCATTTCGCCCCGTCCTCGTCAACGACCGAGGACCAGGAGCGTTGCAGAAAAAGGCCACCGCTAGGGGGCGCCCGACAACCGACCGCCATAGATCGCTCGCTCGCTCGCTCGCTCGTTCGGCCGCGACCGCGGCGGCGGCGTCTTCACCTTCTCTGGCGTGACAGCGTCCTTCCACGCTCACGCCCGGAGGTGGCACGGGCCCACAACAGGACAGGGAACTCCCCTGTCGGTTCCCCCACCCCTCCCCATCCCACCCCCGAACACGGTGAACGGCGGGCCGGGCTGGACATTCGGGGCTACGAAAACGAAAGTACGACCGAGACCACAGGCAGCTAGGAAAGCAGGCGAATCGATCGCTCGCTCACGGGGAAACAAAGAGCGTGTCTGACAGATCGGTGACAGGACTAGATGGGCCAGGGGCTTCTGCAACCATTAGGGCATGGTGAGAGGGAGGGACCGAGGGGGACCGAGGGGGACCGAGGGGGACCGAGGGACCGAGGGAGGAAGGGAGGGAAGGAGGCGGCAACGGCAGTTCCCTGCCATCTAAGGTCTCCTTTCACCATGGCCACTGCTTGCTTGCTTGCTTGCTTGCTTGCTTGCTTGCTTGCGGTTCTTTTTCTTCACCCCACTCCCCACGCCCTCAGCCCACACTTCTCAGACTAAATACCGAGTCAGAGAAAATTAAAACAGACGTGGAATAGTTTTTTTTTAAAACAAAAAAAAAACAATAATAATAATGAAATAAAAATAGTGTTTCAAAAATCCCACTCGGATTTCATTTCCGGGAATAATATCGTCATAGTGATGTGTTGTGAACATTTTCACTTAGAACAGAAAAAATAAACAGGTCACTTTAGTCATTTCTTGGAGAGGGTCTGTTTCCCCACCACGATGGTTCGCACTTGCTGAGTTGCTGAAGATGATCTCCCGATCCTCGTGTTTTCAGTTTCTGAGTGCTGCTGACATGACAGACATGGGCCCTCACACTCGAGTTTATGAGACACTACTGAGAGCGTGGAGCCCATAGGACAAGGCTTTGGCTTTCCCTTCCCCTCCCACATAAGCCAGATAAATAAATAAATAAATAAATAAATAAATAAATAAATAAATAAATGCCCAGCAGCAGAAGCATGAAAGCAGCTTCCCAGACCCTTTAGAGCTCCTGAGTTACAGTCATGGCAGAGGATATGACTAGGCCAGGGCTCCCTTCACAACCACCATCCAGGCCTGCCTGCCTGCCTGCCTGCCTTTTTGAAATGCCAGTTTACTAAAATTTTAGTTATTGTTAATTGCGTTGGGAGGCTAGAAATTTTTGGGTTTTCGTGAGTGGGCAGACATATGAAAGAAAGGAAGAAAGGAAGGAAGGAAGGAAGGAAGGAAGGAAGGAAGGAAGGGAGAGAAGGATCAGAGCAGTGAATATACAGGTGCACAGTCCTGTTGACTGCAGATAGAAAAATAAGAGGAAGAAAAAAAAAATAGAAAGTCACCAAAAGGACAGCCTGGTCTATAAAAATGAGTTCAGGGACAGCCAGGGCTATTCCATGAAATTAGCTGAGTTCAAATCAGCAATTTCCCAACTCCAACAAGAATGTTGACAGGAAAGGCAACAGCTGTACACGTCAAGGAAGGCCAGTGGAGCTGTAGGCACACCCTTCACACCCTTTGAAACTTCTCTGTTGCAAAGTCACAGAGTTAGGAAAGGAAAATAACGCATCACTGAAGTCATTCCTAGGCTAGGGCTCCCTTCACAACCATTTGAAAGGATCACAGCACTGAATATACAGACGCACGGTAATTACACCGACGTTGACTGGAAAGACACCTAAACTAACAGAGACACACACATACACAATCCATAGCATTTGCTGCCTAGCAGATCAAATGAATTCCAGTGTCAGTAGGCACACCCTTCACACCCCTTGAAACTTCTCTGTTGCAAGGTCACAGAGTTAGGAAAGGATCTTGATCTTGAACTTTCCTTAATAGTAAGTCTGTGTGTGTATCACACTCAAGCCAAGTGCCCCTCAGAGCTCATGGAAGACAAAACAGATCTCTAGAATAAGAGAGACGGGGGGGGGGGGGGGAGATTCACTCAAGAAAATGAAAGCAAAACCCTACACAAACCCTGGCACACAGTAAAATCAGTCCTATGAGGAAATTTGTAGCTCTGATTGCCTACTTTTTAAAAAGACTTCTAACCAGGTAATGGTGGGACACGCCTTTAATTCCAGCACTCGTTCTGGTCTCCAAGAGCTAGTTCCAGGACTGACTCAATTAGAGAGAACTAGAGAGAAACCCTGTCACAAAACAAACAAAAAAGGAATAAATACTTTATGGAAGAATAGATGGACAGATAGACAGACAGACAGACCCACACCCCATCTTCTGTCTTCTGAAGGTACCAGGCTCTCTCACAGGGGTCAGGCAGAAACGCAGGCAGTGTATGTGTGTGATATCAAGCAAGCCTATACGTGATATATAGGGTATGATAGGATAATGTCACTATTAAATTGGGGTAGGTCTCAGGAGCACAAGAACCCAAATCTCTGCTGTACTCCCTGTCACCAGAAGAGGTCACTAGATCCCCACCATGTGGTTTCTGGACATTCCAGAAATTCCATCTCTCCAGTTCTCATTCTTTCATTGTTCCTCCTGCATGCCTGCATCTAGTGAGAGAGTGGGCACCGTTCCTCCCTGCTTCTGTGTATCTGTGTCTGTCACGTCCCGGATAGCCAGAGTGCCCGCCACCTACGCCTGAGATAGATGTGGCCGGCAGCCCTGGGGCTGGGGGAAAGGGAGAGAGTGGGTTCCCTGGAGAGCCTTGGGCAGAGGCTCTGTGGATTCCCCTGCAGGAGGCCGCACCGCCTCTGAGGAGCCCATGGGGGAGGGGAAAAGGGAAGGTCAACCATACAGTCCTGCCTGGCTTTTGCTTTGCTTTGCTTTGTTTTTGTTTTGGTTTGTTTCCAGGTACAGCTGTGACCAGGTCTGGATCCAGGACAGACTCCAAAGCTAGAGAGAAATCCTGTCTCAGAAAACAAACAAAAAAATAAATAAATAAATAAATAAATAAATAAATAAATAAATAAATGGATGGATAGATAGCTAGATAGCCAGACAGAGAGATGATAAAAACACCTCCAAGATCAGGGAGACCAAGGCAGGCAGATCACTGTGAGTTTAAGGCTCCCTTGTTCTGCAGATTGAGATTCAAGGCCAGGCAAAGTGACACAGAGAAACCCTGTTTTCAAAAAAAAGGTGGGGCCTGGAGAGATGGCTCTGTGGTTAAGAGTTCTGACTGCTCTTCCAGAGGACCCAGGTTCAATTCCTTACCACCCACATGGCAGTCAACAGCTGTCGGTAACTCCAAGATCGGACACCCTCAGATAGACATACATGCAGGCAAAACACCAATGCCAATAAAATGAAAATAAATAAATTATTAGGAAAATAAATATATAGAAAAGGTGTTTAGTGCATGCCTTTAATCTCAGCACTAGGAGGCAGAGGCAGATGACTCTCCGTGAGTCTGAGGCCAGTCTTGTCTACAAAGTGAGTCCCAGGGCATACAAGGGTACACAACGAAACCTTATGTTGAACAACCACAAATAAGCAAACAAATAGAGAGATAATAACAATAAAAATATTTGAGAGTTCAAATAATTGACTTCATCCACAATAAAAGAATATAAAAATAAAAATATCAAATGCACTTGAACACATTGGCACAGGAGAACGCTTGCTAAATAGAACCCCAGTAGCACAGACACTGAGAGAAAAAGAAAAAAAAGAAAAAAAAAAAGAAAAAAAAACAACAAAAAAAAAGAACAAAGAAAAAAACTAAAGAGAGAAAAAAAAGAAAAAAAAGAAAAAAAGAAGAAAAAAGAAAAAAAGAAAAAAAAAGAAAGAAAAAAAAGAAAAAAAAAACAGACACTGAGAGAAACAATTAATAAGTGAGACCTCCTGAAACTGAAAAGCTTCTGTAAAGCAAAGAACATGGCCAACAAGACAAAACGACGGCCTTACAGAATGGGAAAAGATCTTCACTAATCTCCAAAATACACAAAGAAGTCGAGAAATTGGTCATCCAAAGAACAAATAATCCAATTTTAAAAAATGGAGTACAGACCTAAACAGAGAACTCTCAACAGAGGGATCTAAAATGGTTGAAAGACACTTAAATGTTGGGTCGAGGGGGGGGGGGTCGTGCAAAGATGAGAACACCACCAAGTCTAATAAACCAAAAACAAACTTAAAAATACAAACACACCGCGAGTCACAAGCTTATCAGCTAGCTGAGACCACAGGCAGAGTTTGGGCTTCTGACACTGTGGCAAAAGGCCGGTTTCTGAAACCCATTTTTATAGTAGGGGCATCGCAGGGCAGTGGTGGCGCAAGCCTTTAATCCCAGCACTCGGGAAGCAGAGGCAGGCGGATCTCTGTGAGTTTGAGACCAGCCTGGTCTACAGAGCTAGTTCCAGGACAGGCTCCAAAGCCACAGAGAAACCCTGTCTCGAAAAACCAAAAAAAAAAAAAAAAAAAAAAAAAATATGTTTCTCTGGATGTGCCTCTGTGTGTGTGTGTGTGTGTGTGTGTGTGTGTGTGTGTGTGTGTGTTGTGTGTGTGTGTGTTTATGGGGTGGCTTTTGAACTAACCAAGATGACTGGTTCCATATCTGGCAGAGAGGCAGGTGGATCTCTGGGAGTTTGAGGCCAGCCAGCCTGGTTGACAAGAGCTAGTTCCAAAGACAGGCTCCAAAGCAACAGAGAAACCCTTCCTTGAAAATCAAAACAAGAACACAAACCAAAAATAAAATAAAACATAAATTAAATGAGTGTGAGAGAGAGAGAGAGAGAAGAAATGTTGATTTGTTGATTTACAGACAAGAAATAAGAAAATACAAAACCATAATGTTACCAAGATGACAGCCTGGTTTATATAGTGAGTTAAAGGTATTATACAGAGAAACCCTGCACCAAAAATAATAATAATAAAAGAAGAAAACAGAAAAAAAACAAGTAAGGAAAAAGAAAGGAAGGAAGGAAGGAAGGAAGGAAGGAAAAAACAGGTGTTTTCCTTTTTTTCTTTGTTTATCTCAGGTTATTTTATTTTAATTTATTTTTTTAATTGCAGCAGCGGCAGTATATTTTGGGCAGCACATTTCTTTATTCTCAGTTCTCAGCCCTCAGAAATCAGGAGAGGCAGAAACAGGCAAATCGCTGTGAGTTTGAGGCCACCTCGTTCTGCAGTGTGAGTTTTAGGACAGGCAAAGCGACAGACACAGAGAAACCCTGACTTAGGGGGGGAAAGTGTGTTTAGTACAGGCCTTTAATTCCGGCACTAGGAAGCAGAGGTAGAGGCAGGGGCAGCTAGATCTCTGTGAGTCTGAGGCCAGCCTTGTCTACAAAGTGAGTTCCAGGGACACAGGGAACCTCTATGTAAAAAAAAAAACACAAATAAACTAATAATAATAATCATCATCATCATCATCTAAGAGCTCAATTAATTGACTTCACCCAAAATTCAAAAATAAAAAAAGAGTGTGTCTGACTGATCAGTGAAAGGACTATGTGGGCCAAGGGGCTGCCACAATTATGGCTTGGTGAGAGGGAGGAACTGAGGGAGGGAGGGAGGGAGGGAGGGAGGGAGGGAGGGAGGGAGGGAAGGAGGGAGGGAGGGAGGCCTGCTTTCTTCGGGTTCTTTTTCAGTAGTTGTGTTTGTACAACCCCACACCCCACTTCTCATACTAAATACCGAGTCTGAGAAAATTAAAACAGCTGTGGAAAATTCCCACTTGGATGTCTGTTCCTGCCCTGTAAAACAAGAACCACAACAAAAATATCCATATCTAAGCAGGCCAATTAAGTTGTAGCCTCACCCTTTAAAGGTTCTAGCTGTTGGGAAGGGCTGGTGACCTTGAACTTTACTAGTCTCTGAAATCTGCCTTCTCACTTTTACCAGGTGCCCTCAGGGGCCAGGAGTGGAGGCCAGGGCCCCTGCTACAGGAGATTTCCTAGATCACCTACAGGCGCTTAGGATTCCTGGGCCTGCTTAGAGAAAGACACACGACACGTGAGACGCAGAGAAAAAAATTTTCTGAGACAAGGATTCTCTTAGCTTTGGCACCTGTCCTGGAACTGTAGATGACCAGGCTGGCCTCAAACTCACAGAGATCTGCCTGCCTCTGTCTGCCACAGAGAAAATTACAACAGCCATGGAATAATATGAAAAATTCTGATTTACGCCAGGCAGTGGTGGCGCACGCCTTTAATCCCAGCACTTGGGAGGCAGAGGCAGGCGGATCTCTGTGATTTCGAGACCAGCCTGGTCTACAAGAGCTAGTTCCAGGACAGGCTCCAAAACCACAGAGAAACCCTGTCTCGAAAAACCAAAAAAATAAAAATGAAAATAATAAGAATAAAATAAAATGTTAAAAAAAAAAAAGAAAAATTCTGACTTTGATATCATTTCCAGGAATACTGATGCAGTGAATTATTTGGAACATTTTCACTTCCGACAGAAAAAAATAAAAATGTCATTTTATTGATTTCTTTTAGAGGGTCTCTTTCCCACCAGGATGGTTTGCACTTGCTGGGTTGTTGAAGATGATCTCCTGATCCTTGTATTCCCAGTTCCTGAGTGCTGCCGGCAGGACAGACATGGGCTCACTATACACTTGAGTTTTTGACGCAGTACTGAGAACCTGGAGCCCAAAGGACAAGGCTTCAGCTTCCCCTGCCCCTCTGACATAGGCCAGATACATAAATGATTACCCAGATTTTATTTAAATCTCTCAGTGTGGCTTGTGTATGTGGGGGAGACAGGGAAGGTATCACATTTCAAAACATTTTCATAACTGCACTTAGCACTGTATTCTTTTCCATTTATTTTACTTTTATTTGAGAGTGTTTCCAATTGTGTGGGACTTAGTTAAATTTCAATTTCTTAAGGAATTTTTTTATGATTTTCTTAACTTTATTTTATGTGCAATGGTCTGAAGATGTCAGATCACCCAGAAACTGAATTTACAATCACTATGAGCTGCCATGCAGGTGCTGGGAATTGAACCCAATTTCTCTGGAAGAGCCGCGAAACTAGTTCTCCAGGCTCTTCTTAATTTAAAAGTTTATTTATGTGTCTCTGGGTGTGCCTGTGCCTGTGTTTGGTTTGTGTGTGTGTTGGGGGGGGGGTTGTGTGTGGGGGGGTGGCTTTTGACCTCACCAGACAAAGGCATTCAAGAGCACTGGCTCCATATTTAGCAGAAACAGGATCATTGGGAGTTTTAGGACAGCCTGGTCTACAAGAAAGGAGCTAGTTTTAACAACAGTCTCCAAAGCAGCAGAGAAACCCTGTCTCATAAAGCAAAACACAAAACCAAACATATTTGAGAGAGAGAGAGAGAGAGAGAGAGAGAGAGAGAGAGAGAGAGAACAGCTAGGGCTGTTACACGGAGAAACCGTGCCTCAAGAACTAACTAATAAAAGAAGGGGGAAAAAAGCAAGAGAGCAAGAAAGCAAAAAAAATCAAGCAAGCAAGCAAGAAGGAAAGCTAGAGAGAAACCCTGTCTCAGAAAACAAAAAAAAAAAAAATAAATAAACTAATAAATGAAATGAATGGATAGATAGATAGATAGATAGATAGATAGATAGATAGATAGATAGATAGATAGATGATAAAACACCTCCAAGATCAGGGAGACCAAAGCAGGCAGATCACTGTGAGTTTAAGGCTACTTTGTTCTGCAGATTGAGATTCAGGACAGGCAAAGTGACACAGAAAAACCCTGTTTTCAAAAAAAAATGTGTTTAGTGTACGCCTTTAATGCCATCACTAGAAGGCAGAGGCAGGCGGATCTCTGTGAGTCTGAGGCCAGTCTTGTTTACAAAGTGAGTCCCAGGGCATACAAGGATACACAAGGAAACCCCGTGTTGCAAAACCACAAATAAACAAACAGATAATAACAATAAAAATATTTGAGAGTTCAAATAATTGACCTCATCCACAATAAAAAAAAAATATAAAAATAAAAATATCAAAAGCATTTGAACGGGGGCTGGAGAGATGGCTCAGCGGTTAAGAGCATTGCCTGCTCTTCCAAAGGTCCTGAGTTCAATTCCCAGCAACCACATGGTGGCTCACAACCATCTGTAATAGGGTCTGGTGCTCTCTTCTGGCCTTCAGACATACACACAGAAAGAATATTGTATACATAATAAATAAATATTTATTTTTTTAAAAAAAGCATTTGAACGCATCGGCACAGGAGACCACTTCCTAAATCTAACTCCAGTAGCACAGACTCTGAGAGAAACAAAATGAATCAATGGGACCTCCTGAAACTGAAAAGCTTCTTCTGTAAAGCAAAGGACATGGCCAACAAGACAAAACGACGGCCTTACAGAATGGGCAAAGATCTTCACTAACCCCACATCAGACAGAGGTCTGAGCTCCAAAATATACAAAGAACTCAAGACATTGGTCATTTCAAGAACAAATAATCCAGTTCACAACATGGAGGTACAGACCTAAACAGAGAACTCTCAACCGAGAAATCTAAAATGGCTGACAGACACTTAAGGAAATGTTCAACACCCTTAGTCATCAGAGATATGTAAATCAAAACAGCTCTGAGATTCCACTTTATACCTGTAAGAATGGCCAAGATCTAAAACACTGATGACAACTTATGCTGGAGAGGATGTGGGGAAAAGGGAACTCTCCTGCATCGCTGGTGGGAATGCAAGCTGGTACAGCCCCCTTTGGATGTCAGTGTGGCGATTTCTCAGAAAATTAGGAAACAACCTTCCTCAAGACCCAGCAATACCACGTTTAGGTATATATGTAAAGGATGCTCAATTGTGCCATGAGGACATGGGCTCAACTATGCTCATAGCAGCATTGTTTGTCATAGCCAGAACCTTGGGAGAGGGTTGAAGGGGAGGCATGGAAAGAGAGGAAAGAAAAACGTAGAGCTTAACAAAAATAAATAAAAGAAACAAAGGCGGGTAGTGGTGGCACATTCCTTTAATCCCAGCACTTGGGAGGCAAAGGCAGGTGGATCTTTGTGAATTTGAGGCCAGCCTGGTCTACAAGGGTTAGTTCCAAAGCTACAGAGAAACCCTGTCATGAAAAACCAAAAATAAATAAATAAGTAGGCATGGATTGTTTAAAAAAAAATCAAACGCAAACCAAGTAGAAATAACTACTTTCAGTATGCCATTCAAGAATTAGGGAACCCTTTATCCCAGCACGTGGGAGACACAGGCAGAAGGACATCTGTGAGTTAAAATCCAGACTCATCTACCAAGTGAGATCACAAGACTCGTGCACTGTCTCATAGGTCCTAAATTCCCATGATCCAGTTTCTAGGACCAAGGAGACAGTTTATAATGTCTCCTTCTTCTTTCCTTCCTTCCTTTTTTTTGGGGGGGGTGGTGTTTGGTTAAACTTTTATATATGTTTTTTTTTTTATTTGGGTTGGGGGCCTCTCTATAAAGCCTGGGAATTCACAGAGGTCCACCTGCCTCTGTCTCTTTGATGATAGAATAAAAGATGTGCACCACAATAACCAGGCTCAGTTTCTTGTAAATTTAGTTTAATTTCAAATTTTGTTTGTATCTCTTGGTCTGCACCAAGTGTGTCCCTGTGGGGGTGGGGGGGCAGGGAAGTTGTCCTATTTTAGAACATTTTATTTTACTTTTATTTGAGACAGTCTTTCCGGTTGTGTAGAACTTATTTTAATTTCAAATTTTTAAAGAATTTTTTATGATTTATTTAACTTTATTTTATGTGCAGTCGTGTGAGACTGGATTTACAATCACTTATGAGCTGCTGCCTTGTGGGGGTTACATCTCAGGAGCACAAGAACCCAAATCTGTGCTGTACTCCCTGTCACCAGAAGAGGTCACTAGATCCCCACCATGTGGTTTCTGGACATTCCAGAAATTCCATCTCTCCAGTTCTCATTCTTTCATTGTTCCTCCTGCATGCCTGCATCTAGTGAGAGAGTGGGCACCGTTCCTCCCTGCTTCTGTGTATCTGTGTCTGTCACGTCCCGGATAGCCAGAGTGCCCGCCACCTATGCCTGAGATAGATGTGGCCGGCAGCCCTGGGGCTGGGGGAAAGGGAGAGAGTGGGTTCCCTGGGGAGCCTTGGGCAGAGGCTCTGTGGATTCCCCTGCAGGAGGCCGCACCGCCTCTGAGGAGCCCATGGGGGAGGGGAAAAGGGAAGGTCAACCATACAGTCCTGCCTGGCTTTTGCTTTGCTTTGCTTTGTTTTTGTTTTTGTTTGTTTGTTTTATTTTATTTTCCGGTACAGCTGTGACCAGGTCTGGATCCAGGACAGACTCCAAAGCTAGAGAGAAATCCTGTCTCAGAAAACAACAACAACAACCAAAAAATAAATAAATACATAAACTAATAAATGAATGGATAGATAGCTAGATAGACAGACAGACAGAGAGAGAGAGAGAGAGAGAGAGAGAGAGAGAGAGAGAGAGAGATGATAAAAACACCTCCAAGATCAGGGAGACCAAGGCAGGCAGATCACTGTGAGTTTAAGGCTCCCTTGTTCTGCAGATTGAGATTCAAGGCCAGGCAAAGTGACACAGAGAAACCCTGTTTTCAAAAAAAAGGTGGGGCCTGGAGAGATGGCTCTGTGGTTAAGAGTGCTGACTGCTCTTCCAGAGGACCCAGGTTCAATTCCTACCACCCACATGGCAGTTAACAGCTGTCGGTAACTCCAAGATCTGACACCCTCAGATAGACATACATGCAGGCAAAACACCAATGCCGATAAAATAAATCATTAGAAAAATAAATATATAAAAAAGGTTGTTTTGCCTTTAATCCCAGCATTAGGAGGCAGAGGCAGATGGCTCTCTGTGAGTCTGAGGCCAGTCTTTCTTGTGTACAAAGTGAGTCCCAGGGCATACAAGGGTACACAACGAAACCCTATGTTGAAAAACCACAAATAAACAAACAAATAAAGAGATAATAACAATAAAAATATTTGAGAGTTCAAATAATTTACTTCATCCACAATAAAAGAATATAAAAATAAAAATATCAAACGCATTTGAACGCATCAGCACAGGAGACCGCTTCCTAAATCTAACTCCAGTAGCAGGGACTCTGAGAGAAACAAAATTAATCAATGGGACCTCGTGAAACTGAAAAGCTTCTTCTGTAAAGCAAAGGACATGGCCAACAAGACAAAACGAAAAAGATCTTCACTAACCCCACATCAGACAGAGGTCTGAGCTCCAAAACATACAAAGAACTCAAGACATTGGTCATCTCAAGAACAAATAATCCAATTCACAAAATGGAGTACAGACTTAAACAGAGAACACTCAACCGAGGAATCTAAAATGGCTGAAAGACACTTAAGGAAATGTTCAACACCCTTAGTCATCAGAGAAACGCAAATCAAAACAAGTTTCTAGAAACAAGGAGACAGTTCATAATGTTTCTTTCTTCTTTTCTTCCTTTTTTTTTTTTTTTTTTTGGTTGAACATATATATATTTATTTATTTAATTTGGGATGGGGGCCTTTCTACAAAGCCTGGGAATTCACAGAGGTACACCTGTCTCTGTCTCTTGGATGATAGAATAAAAGATGTGTACCACAGTGACAACCCAACTAAGTTTTTGGTATCTCATTCTGTTAGTTTCATGTACATTTAGTTTAATTTCAAATTTTGTTTGTATCTCTTGGTCTGTCTGCACCAAGTGTGACCTTGTGGGGAGGGCAGGGAAGGTGTCCTATTTCAGAACATTTTATTTAACTTTTATTTGAGTCTTTCCAGTTGTGTAGAACTTAGTTTCATTTCAAATTTTTAAAGACCAGGAAGGATGAAAGCATTCAAAAGGACTGGTTCCATATCTGGCAGAGAGGCAGGTGGATCTCTGGGAGTTTGAGGCCAGTCTGGTCGACGAGAGCTAGTTTCAAAGACAGGCTCCAAAGCAACAGAGAAAACCCTGCCTTGAAAATCAAAACAAAAACACAAACAAAAATAAAAAACATAAATTAAATCTGTGTGTGTGTGTGTGTGTGTGTGTGTGTGTGTGTGTGTGTGTGTGTGTGTGTGAGAGAGAGAGAGAGAGAGAGAGAGAGAGAGAGAGAGAAATGATCAAACAGGAAATAAGAAACAAAACCATAATGTCACCAAGATGACAGCCTGGTTTATATAGTGAGTTAAAGGTATTATACAGATAAACCCTGTACCAAAAAAATAATAAAAGAAGAAAACAAAAAAAAAAAAAACAAGGAAGGAAGGAAGAAAAGAAGGAAGAAAAACTGGTGTTGTCCTTTTTTTCTTTGTTTATCTCAGGTTATTTTATTTTAATTTATTTTTTTTTAATTGCAGCAGCAGCAGCAGCAGCAGTATATTTTGGGCAGCACATTTCTTTATTCTCAGTTCTCAGCCCTCAGAGATCAGGAGAGGCAGAGGCAGGCAGATCGCTGTGAGTTTGAGGCTACCTTGTTCTGCAGGCAAAGAGACGACAGACACAGAGAAACTAAACATGTGTTTAGTACAGGCCTTTTATTCCGGCACTAGCAGGCAGAGGTAGAGGCAGGGGCAGCTAGATCTCTGTGAGTCTGAGGCCAGCCTTGTCTACAAAGTGAGTTCCAGGGCAAACAAGCATACACAGGGAATCCCTATGTAGAAAAACCACAAATAAATTAATAATAATAATAATAATAATAATAATCTAAGAGCTCAATGAATTGACTTCACCCATAATTCAAAAATTAAAAAATAAAGCAAAGAGTGTGTCTGACCGATCAGTGAAAGGACTATGTGGGCCAAGGGGCTGCCACAATTATGGATTGGTGAGAGTGAGGAAAGGAGGGAGGCAGCAAGGGCAGTTCCCAGTCACCTAAATGCCTTTCAAAGACATTTCACCATGGCAACCACTCACTTGCTTTCTTGGGGTTTCTTTTCTTCAGTAGTTGTGTTTGTACAACCTACCCCACTTCTCATACTAAATACAGAGTCTGAGAAAATTAAAGCAGCTGTGGAAAAATTTCCACTTGGATATCTTTTCCTGCCCAGTAAAACAAAAACGACTCTAACAAAAATATGCATATCTAAAAAAACCAAAAAAAATTTTAAAAATGCATATCTAAGCAGACCAATCAAGTTGTAGCCTCACCCATTATATTATATTATATTATATTATATTATATTATATTATATTATATTATTTATTGGTTTTTTGAGACAAGGTTTCTCTGTAGCTTTGGTGCCTGTCCTGGAACTCCCAGAGATCTGCCTGCCTCTGCCTCCGAGTGCTGGGAGTAAAGGCGTGCGCCACCACTGCCCTCCTTCGACTCACCCTTTAATGGTTCAGCAAGGAGTTCTAGCTGTTAGGAAGGGCTGGTGACCTTGAACTTTACTAGTCTCTGAAATCTGCCTTCTCACTTTTACCGGGTGCCCTCAGGGGCAGGAGTGGAGGCCAGGGCCTGTAGCTTTGGCTTGTACATTTACTTCAATTTTAATTTTTTTGTTTTGTTTTTCGAGACAGGGTTTCCCTGGGAAACAGTCCTAGCTGATCTGGAACTAGCTCTTGTAGACCAGGCTGGCTTCCAACTCCCAAGAAATTCACCTGCCTCTGCCCCATGTGTGCTGGGAATAAAGGCATGTGCCACCACCACTGCCCAGCCAATTTCAAATTTTATTTAAACCTCTCTCGGTGTGCCTGTGTATGTGGGGGAGACAGGGAAGGTGTCATATTTCCAAACATTTTCATAACTGCACTTAGCACTGCACTCTTTTACATTTTATTTTACTTTTATTTGAGACAGTGTTTCCAGTTGTGTAGTTTAATTTCAATTTCTTAAAGAATTTTTTTTTTATGATTTATTTAACCATGCAGGTGCTGGGAATTGACCCCAATTTCTCAGGAAGAGCCGCCAAACTAGCTCTCCAGGCTCTTAATTGAAAAGTTTATTTATGTGTCTCTGGGTGTGCCTGTGCCTGTGTTTGTGTTTGGTGTGTGTGGGGGGGGGTATATTTTGACCTCACCAGATGAAGGCATTCAAGAGCACTGGCTCCATATCTGGCAGAGGCAGGATCTCTGGAAGTTTTAGGCCAGCCTGGTCTACAAGAAAGGAGCTAGTTCCAAGAACAGTCTCCAAAGCAGCAGAGAAACCCTGTCTCATAAAGCAAAACACAAAACCAAACAAAAAATAAATAAATTGAGAGAGAGAGAAAGCGAGAGAGAGAGATAGATAGAGAGAGAGACAGAGACAGAGAGACGAGAGAGAGAGAGAGAGAGAGAGAGAGAGAGAGAGAGAGAGAGAGAAATGTGGATTTACAGATAGGAAATAAGAATAAAAAGAGAACGTTACCAACAAGACAGCCTGGTCTATAAACTGAGTTCCAGGACAGCTAGGGTTGTTACACAGAGAAACCGTGCCTCAAAAAATAATAAAAGAAGAGAAAAAAAAAAGCAAGCAAGAAAATGCAGGGTTTTTTTTCTTTTTCTTTTTCTTTTTTTTTTTTTTTTTTTTTTGTCTTTGTTAATGCCAGGCCATTCATTTTAATTTTACTTTTTCTTTTAAGATTATATTTTCAGGGGCTGTAGAGATGGCTCAGAGGTTAAGAGCACTGACTGTTCTTCCAAAGGTCCTGAGTTCAATTCCTAGCAACGATATGGTGGCTCACAACCATCTGTAATGGGGTCTTCTGGCCTGCAGTCATGCATGGAAGGAATGCTGTATACATAATAAATAAATAAATAATTTTTTCAAAAAAAAGATTGTAATTGCAACAGAAGTGTTCAGAAAGAAGAAGTCCTGGGCCATGTAGTGAGACAGATTGTCTGGAGCATAAATAAAAAGCCAATTCCTGTCTCAAAAAAGAAAAAAAATCAAGTTAAAATGTGAAATAAAAAAATAAATAAGGGTTTGTTTTTTTTTTTTTTGCAATGAGTGAATTCAAGCGTAAAAGATGAAAATCTTACAGCTGACACCATCCAGTCTCAAGTTAGAAAAACTTGAAACGATGCAACAGGAGACGGACAGTTGCCCAATGAACTCTTGCTATTCTCCTGGGGAAGTTTTGTTCCTGATGGTTTTTGGAACAACTAAAATCCCTCTTATCTTTTTGTTTTGTTTTGTTTTGTTTTCCATGCCCCCTTAGAGGACACCTGGATGTTTGAAAGGATTTGGTTTTATTTCATTTAAGTAGAAGGTTCCTCAGACATAACTCTGAAAACACTAATACGTAATAGCCAGTTTCTACACAGTTCAGTTCAGATTTTTACCAAAACCTCCTGTCTGGCATGTCTCTGTCTTTGTTGAGTTCCTGTACTTACAGAAGCCAAGAGATAGCTGGCAGCTATCCATAACTCTAATTTCATTCAGCAGAATTCTCCCCTCCCCCCCCCCGGCCGATCTTGTTTCTCTGTTCTGTCCTCAAATGTGTGGGTGACTCTGAGTGGGCACCGACTTGCCACACACATCCTTCTTTTCCTGATCTAATCATGCCACTCCCCAAAAGAAAAAGGGAGGAGAAATCACTGAATGATGAGAACATTACTTGAATCAGAAAATGGGTAGGCACCCTTATGCTTAAATGTGTATTATCTACAAAGTTCTAAAACTTGGAAGTGAGTCTTAGGAGGAATGTCATTACACAGCTTCTTTCCAGATGTCTTCAAGTAAGTTGGTCCTAAACAGCCTATTCATAAGATGGGACCTCAGAGCTTCAGTACAGAACAACATGTTTTCTGTTCAATTGAATCTTAAAGTGGTGTGATAAGGATTTTGTATTCCCATTCTGTCAAGGATTATTCTCAGTGGTCTATATATTTCAAGGAAGAATGGTTTTTAAGAAGTATTTAGTGATTATATTTCTTTTCACTTAGGGATAAAGAAATGGAGAAGTTCTTTGAAGCAGTAAGTCACAAAAACACCAGGCCATTAAACTTCAGCTACAGGGAAACCCTGTCTCGTGGAAAAACAAAACAACAACAACAAAAAAAAAAATCCTGAAGCCAGTGATCATTGCAAACATCTGTATGTTCAGATACTGAGCCTGAGCGAGTTAGAGTGTCACAGATTTGCTGCAATTCATTGCAAATTTCATGTGGATCACAAATCCTGCTCAAGTTACAGCTGTTAGTGTCAGTGTGAACCTTGACACCATCTCTACTGGATTTCTGTCAGCTGTGCTCCGGTCTGCTAGAAAAGCAGAAGAACTAAGGTACCGTAATTAACCTCTTCTGTGCCCCACCTGCAAGAACACTCTGTAAGCTACAGTTCTGAAAACAGCCTGGTCCTGGCATAAGAACAGACAGGAGGACCAATGGAACCGAATAGAAGACCCGGATATCGATCCACACATCTTCGAACACCTGATCTTTGATAAAGAAGCCAAAAATACCAGCCTGGTCTACCGAGCTAGCTCCAGGACAGGCTCCAAAGCCGCAGAGAAACCCTGTCTCAAAAAAAACCAAAAAAAAAAAAAAAAAAAACCCCGAAAAAAAAAAAAACCAAAGAAGCCAAAAATATCCAATAGAAAAAAAAAAAAGAAAGCATGTGAGTTCAAGACCAGCCTGGTCTACAAGAGCTAGTTCCAGGACAGGCTCCAAAAAAAAAAAAAAAAAAACTACAGAACAACCCTGTCTCGAAAAAAAAAAAAAAGAAAGAAAGAAAGAAAGAAAGAAAGAAAGAAAGAAAGAAGAAAAAGAAAACAGTGCTGTCCTCGAAAATGCCCTCTCCTGTTGAACACGGCCCCTCACACAGCTCTGATGATGCAGGAGGATGCCGAGGGCCCAGTTGGTGCCTGTATCTGTGCCTTGGCAGCAGCTATTCATGTCTTGCCACTCAGAGTCAAATTCCCTTAAGTTTAGCCTTCCCTAAGTGCTTGTTCACTTCAGAAGACTCAACCCTCATCTTCCGTGTCCTCCTGGCCTAATTTCTCACATTACTGATTTACTGAGTATGAATCAGTAATATGAGATGTTCAGGAGAGGGAGGAAGGGTCATTCATGAAAAAAGTGAGTGTTCAACTAACTAACTCCCCATGGGTTCAGGAAGTAGTGAGAAGATATTAATGAAGCAGAGAGAAATTTCTGGTTTTGGAAGGAGGAAATCCTGAATGGCTCCCTCTGTGTCGCAGGAGAGACTCCTGGAAAGGAAACCTCAGGTTCCGGTTGGTCGGTCAGTTCGGGGAGAAATATTAGCAAGGAGGTAAAGGCCGTGCCTCATGACATCAGCAGTCCCTTCTCTGGAAATTCTACGGTATCTCAGAGAGCTCTCGGAATTTTGTGATGTCACTCGTGTCCTAGAAACGCCAACTGCCCTCAAGACACACTCTCTCGGTGCCTATAAGACTCGGTTCTAGACATGTTGTCTAGAGAATGGAGATCGTTCGTGGAGAGGCCAGAGGGAGGAAGAAGAAAGCTGGCCTCAGATCTCACAGGAAAACATGGAGAAATAATTAGTGGTCCTGGGGAAGACGAAGTGAGTTCACCACTAGCAGGGACTAGAGAGATTTCTGGATGTGATGGCTTTGAGACTTCCAGGGCTAGGGCTCAGGAACTGGGAGGTTTCTGGGATGAAACAGGTCTGTCTGTCTTGTTTCTCTGAGTTCCTAAAAGGCCAACCCACATCAAAGATTCACGATAGTTGATTTGACAAAGTCGGGAATTGACAAGGAGTGCGGAAGGAGTCAGTGAGATTTCAATACCAGCACTGACTGCACATCATCCCCCCCCCCCCCGTCCTTTTCGTTGTGTAGCAATAATAATAGAGAAAGGGGAGTAGCGCTCTGCCAAAGCCCGTATTTTACCATGCCTTATATCACAGCCATTAGCAGGGTTGAGGCATCAAGTGCTGC
The DNA here is from genome assembly GCF_037038515.1 of Microtus pennsylvanicus. Classification (NCBI taxonomy): domain Eukaryota; kingdom Metazoa; phylum Chordata; class Mammalia; order Rodentia; family Cricetidae; genus Microtus; species Microtus pennsylvanicus. The sequence goes on from NW_027460981.1 coordinate 1,873,347, forward strand.
AGTCAGTCCGACTCCTGTGACCCCCCTAAGGTTTCTGGCTTCCCAGTTTTGAGTGACACCATGGTCTCCAGTTCAGCTTGAGAGCTCTTTAAGAGCCAATGGAGGAGAGAGTGGAAAGAGACTGCCATTTTTTTCTTTTTCCTTTTCTTTCTTTCTTTTGCTGTTTTGCTTTGTTTTTCAAGAAAGGGTTTCTTTGTGTATCTTGGGCTGTCCTAAAACTCACTCTGTAAATCAGGCCATCTTTGAATTCACAGAGATCTGTGTGTGTGCTGTGATTAAAGCCCGGCTGAGACTGCAATTTCTTGTTAGCTCTGGGTGTCCTGAGCTGTTAGTAAGTGACAATGGCTCTGTGTTGTGAATCTCTGTGAATCCAGACTATGTTATGTCCTTCAATGACATGAGTCTGAAGCATCAAGCACCCACCCACCCACCCACCCCTATACTCCCTGAGGTCTCTGAAGTCACACACAGCGCAGCCTCTATAGGTCTGAATAAGGCTTAGAAAGCTTTTCCCTGGTTCACCTTGTGCAGAGGAAACCAGGTAAGTTCTGAGAGACATGCACCACCTTCCTACAGAAAGAAGGGAGGACTGATTAACTAATACCCACAGAGGGGGAAACTCAAATCTGGTATTTCAGACAGAACCTGCTTGGACAAAGTCTCATCTGTCAGTCACTTCCTGAGGGAAGGAGGGAGGGAGGGAGGGAGAAAGGAAGGACCACAATTATCTCTCCTCTGTGTCCTTTTTACGCTCTTTTCATGCTCTGATGAATATTGTGATTCAAGTTGGCCATGTCCCCTTTTCCACAGCATGTGCACTGTGGCTCTAGATCAAGGAATCAGTTTGTTTGTTTGTGTGTTTTGCTCTATCTAGGAGAAGCACCATAGCAGTTGCATACTGACTGAGAAATTTGATTTTTAGGAAATGATTTTTCATATCTGTGAGTGGTCTCTCCATAGATAGCCACTCACTCATCTTTCTTTAAACTTGAGTATAGGAATGAATGATCCCTCCCTCCCTCCCTCTCTCCCTCTTCATGGGAATGAGTGTCTGCTCTTGCATTGAGGGCTCCCCAGTTCTCAGCATCTCCAGCCCAACCTGTCACAAGCTGATCACACATTTGCAAACTTGGGATATATTCTGCTGAAGTTTTGGGATAATGAATTTCATCAACTATGGGACTAACTTTGTTCTGACAGGACACTCACTCACAATCTCTCCTCATCACACCCACATAGTGTAACAACTTTGTGTTTCCTCCACAATGGGCTCATTTCTGTCAGGGAACTGAAAGCCGTCCAGCCAGCCAACACTATTTTTCCTTGTTTCTCATTTTTTTCTTATATTCTGTCTCTCCCCCCCCCCCCCCGCCTGGAAAACTTTCAGAGTTCACTCTGCCCCCCGAGTAAAGGTGTTATGCTTCCTTTTATTGTATATTTAGTGTTTGTGTGTGTGTGTGTGTGTGTGTGTGTGTGTGTGTGTGAGAGAGAGAGAGAGAGAGAGAGAGAGAGAGAGAGAGAGATTCATTATGAAATCAAAAGTCAGTCAACAACAGCAAACTTTGTATTTATTTGTTCATCCATCCACGTATTTGCTTACTTACTTACTCACTTACTCACTCACTCACTCATTTATTTATTTATTTATTTATTTATTTATTTGCTTGCAGTGGAAGACTTAATTCAGTAAGAATGATCAGAAGGGTAGGTAGGGTATCCTTGGGAAAAGAGTAAGATATCACGATGACTTTCCCTTCCAAGAGGGAGCTTTCTAGTAAGACGTGAAACCACAGTTTCAAGGGCCCGCCCGCTTTCCACAAGTCCTTTTCCAAGGTCAGGCATTTCTTAGGTAAGCAAGGGTCTCCATTCATTCCCTTTGAGGAACTCTCAGGCCCTGCCCTGACATTAACGTCTGACTCGTGCCTATTGTCAAGGCCAATGGGACACTCCTCAGCCCCTCCCTGACCTGAGGTGACCTGAGAAGCCACACCCCACCCCAGTTCACAGGCCTCTCTTTATCTATCTATCTATCTATCTATCTATCTATCTATCTATCTATCTAACTAAGTAACTGTACAGCATAAAATGTGGAATCTCTTCTCAATGAAATGCTGTTGGCAGCCATTCGATGAATTTATTCTCATCTCAGATCCTGTCCAGCAGGGATGTCTTCTTTCCGTGTTTCTTCTTCTTTTGTATGTTGCAGTCAGTTCAGATGTGCTGGTATATGGTGAGAAAGAGAGAGAGAGAGAGAAATGGAATTGCTTTTTATTTATTTGAAGAGTTTTAATGATTTAATATTCAGCTATTTCCAGCCTTATTTACCAGCACATTTATTATTACCAGCGAGCACCTTCCTCTGAAAACATTGGAATCGCCCCCCATCTGTACATGTCATGCACGTGCGTGCATATGTGTGTGTGTGCGCATCCATCATCTATCTATCTATCTATCTATCTATCTATCTATCTATCTATCTATCTATCTATCTATGTATCCCTTCATCAAATTCCATTTTAGGAGCTGCTATGCTGACCAGTGACATGGAGGCCACCATTTTCTTAGCCAGTGACAGTCAGGAGACAGAAAGAAGGAAAGAAAGGAAGAAAGAAAGAAAGAAAGAAAGAAAGAAAGAATCTACATTCCCAAAGAAAGAAAAAATTTAATTTTAAAAAGTAAAAAAAAAATTAAGTAAGTAAATACATACATAAAAATAGACATAAAGAATGAATAAATGAATAAAACTAAATAATAGTTGAAACATTCAATAAGTAAATGAGTCACGCTAAATCAGCAGATAAATAAACAGATATATGAAAGGAAGATATATATAAGGAAGTGAAGGAATGAATGAACAAGTAAGTAAGTAAGTAAGTAAATAACTAGGTGGGTCATTTTTTTTTAAAGAAGTAAGTAAATGAGATGGGCTGAACAGATAAGTAAGTAAGTAAGTAAGTAAGTAAGCAAGCAAGCAAGCAAGCAAGCAAGCAAGCAAGCAAGCAATCGTGAAAAAAAAAATGAGACACATCCATTCAATCCATAAAAGACAAAACGTGGAAATAAACATGTAAACTGGTCGACCCACCCACGTTCACTCAGCCGCCCCACCCAAAGCAGGAGGGA
>NW_027460982.1:0-107500 GCF_037038515.1 Microtus pennsylvanicus
ATGGGTTCAGGAAGTAGTGAGAAGATATTAATGAAGCAGAGAGAAATTTCTGGTTTTGGAAGGAGGAAATCCTGAATGGCTCCCTCTGTGTCGGAGGAGAGACTCCTGGAAAGGAAACCTCAGGTTCCGGTTGGTCGGTCGGTCGGTCGGTCGGTCAGTTCGGGGAGAAATATCAGCAAGGAGGTAAAGGCCGTGCCTCACGACATCAGCAGTCCCTTCTCTGGAAATTCCACGGTATCCCAGAGAGCTCTCGGAATTTTGTGATGTCACTCGTGTCCTAGAAACGCCAACTGCCCTCAAGACACACTCTCTCGGTGCCTATAAGACTCGGTTCTAGACATGTTGTCTAGAGAATGGAGATCGTTCGTGGAGAGGCCAGAGGGAGGAAGAAGAAAGCTGGCCTCAGATCTCACAGGAAAACATGGAGAAATAATTAGTGGTCCTGGGGAAGACGAAGTGAGTTCACCACTAGCAGGGACTAGAGAGATTTCTGGATGTGATGGCTTTGAGACTTCCAGGGCTAGGGCTCAGGAACTGGGAGGTTTCTGGGATGAAACAGGTCTGTCTGTCTTGTTTCTCTGAGTTCCTAAAGGGCCAACCCACATCAAAGATTCACGATAGTTGATTTGACAAAGTCGGGAATTGACAAGGAGTGCGGAAGGAGTCAGTGAGATTTCAATACCAGCACTGACTGCACATCATCACCCCCCCCCCCGGTCCTTTTCGTTGTGTAGCAATAATAATAGAGAAAGGGGAGTAGTGCTCTGCCAAAGCCCGTATTTTACCATGCCTTATATCACAGCCATTAGCAGGGTTGAGGCATCAAGTGCTGCAGTCAGTCCGACTCCTGTGACCCCCCTAAGGTTTCTGGCTTCCCAGTTTTGAGTGACACCATGGTCTCCAGTTCAGCTTGAGAGCTCTTTAAGAGCCAATGGAGGAGAGAGTGGAAAGAGACTGCCATTTTTTTCTTTTTCCTTGTCTTTCTTTCTTTTGCTGTTTTGCTTTGTTTTTCAAGAAAGGGTTTCTTTTTGTATCTTGGGCTGTCCTAAAACTCACTCTGTAAATCAGGCCATCTTTGAATTCACAGAGATCTGTGTGTGTGCTGTGATTAAAGCCCGGCTGAGACTGCAATTTCTTGTTAGCTCTGGGTGTCCTGAGCTGTTAGTAAGTGACAATGGCTCTGTGTTGTGAATCTCTGTGAATCCAGACTATGTTATGTCCTTCAATGACATGAGTCTGAAGCATCAAGCACCCACCCACCCCTATACTCCCTGAGGTCTCTGAAGTCACACACAGCGCAGCCTCTATGGGTCTGAATAAGGCTTAGAAAGCTTTTCCCTGGTTCACCTGGTGCAGAGGAAACCAGGTAAGTTCTGAGAGACATGCACCACCTTCCTACAGAAAGAAGGGAGGACTGATTAGCTAATACCCACAGAGGGGGAAACTCAAGTCTGGTATTTCAGACAGAACCTGCTTGGACAAAGTCTCATCTGTCAGTCACTTCCTGAGGGAAGGAGGGAGGGAGGGAGGGAGGGAGGAAGGAAGGACCACAATTATCTCTCCTCTGTGTCCTTTTTACGCTCTTTTCATGCTCTGATGAATATTGTGATTCAAGTTGGCCATGTCCCCTTTTCCACAGCATGTGCACTGTGGCTCTAGATCAAGGAATCAGTTTGTTTGTGTGTTTTGCTCTATCTAGGAGAAGCACCATAGCAGTTGCATACTGACTGAGAAATTTGATTTTTAGGAAATGATTTTTCATATCTGTGAGTGGTCTCTCCATAGATAGCCACTCATCTTTCTTTAAACTTGAGTATAGGAATGAATGATCCCTCCCTCCCTCCCTCCCTCCCTCCCTCCCTCCCTCTCTCCCTCTTCATGGGAATGAGTGTCTGCTCTTGCATTGAGGGCTCCCCAGTTCTCAGCATCTCCAGCCCAACCTGTCACAAGCTGATCACACATTTGCAAACTTGGGATATATTCTGCTGAAGTTTTGGGATAATGAATTTCATCAACTATGGGACTAACTTTGTTCTGACAGGACACTCACTCACAATCTCTCCTCATCACACCCACATAGTGTAACAACTTTGTGTTTCCTCCACAATGTGCTCATTTCTGTCAGGGAACTGAAAGCCGGCCAGCCAGCCAACACTATTTTTCCTTGTTTCTCATTTTGTTCTTATATTCTGTCTCTCCCCCCCCCCTGCCTGGAAAACTTTCAGAGTTCACTCTGCCCCCTGAGTAAAGGTGTTATGCTTCCTTTTATTGTATATTTAGTGTGTGTGTGTGTGTGTGTGTGTGTGAGAGAGAGAGAGAGAGAGAGAGAGAGAGAGATTCATTATGAAATCAAAAGTCAGTCAACAACAGCAAACTTTGTATTTATTTGTCCATCCACGTATTTGCTTGTTTACTTACTTACTTACTTACTTACTCACTCACTCACTCACCCACTTCATTTATTATTTATTTATTTATTTATTTGCAGTGGAAGACTTAATTCAGTAAGAATGATCAGAAGGGTAGGTAGGGTATCCTTGGGAAAAGAGTAAGATATCACGATGACTTTCCCTTCCAAGAGGGAGCTTTCTAGTAAGACGTGAAACCACAGTTTCAAGGGCCCGCTTTCCACAAGTCCTTTTCCAAGGTCAGGCATTTCTTAGGTAAGCAAGGGTCTCCATTCATTCCCTTTGAGGAACTCTCAGGCCCTGCCCTGACATTAACCTCTGACTCCTGCCTATTGTCAAGGCCAATGGGACACTCCTCAGCCCCTCCCTGACCTGAGGTGACCTGAGAAGCCACAGCCCACCCCAGTTCACAGGCCTCTCTTTATCTATCTATCTAACTAAGTAACTGTACAGCATAAAATGTGGAATCTCTTCTCAATGAAATGCTGTTGGCAGCCATTCGATGAATTTATTCTCATCTCAGATCCTGTCCAGCAGGGATGTCTTCTTTCCGTGTTTCTTCTTCTTTTGTATGTTGCAGTCAGTTCAGATGTGCTGGTATATGGTGAGAAAGAGAGAGAGAGAGAAATGGAATTGCTTTTTATTTATTTGAAGAGTTTTAATGATTTAATATTCAGCTATTTCCAGCCTTATTTACCAGCACATTTATTATTACCAGCGAGCACCTTCCTCTGAAAACATTGGAATCGCCCCCCATCTGTACATGTCATGCACGTGCGTGCATATGTGTGTGTGTGTGTGTGTGTGTGTGTGTGTGTGTGTGTGAGCGTGTGCGCATCCCATCTATCTATCTATCTATCTATCTATCTATCTATCTATCTATCTATCTATCTATCTATGTATCCCTTCATCAAATTCCATTTTAGGAGCTGCTATGCTGACCAGTGACATGGAGGCCACCATTTTCTTAGCCAGTGACAGTCAGGAGACAGAAAGAAGGAAAGAAAGGAAGAAAGGAAGAAAGAATCTACATTCCCAAAGAAAGAAAAAAATTAAGTAAATTTTAAAAAGTAAAAAAAAAATTAAGAAAGTAAGTAAATACATACATAAAAATAGACATAAAGAATGAATAAATGAATAAAACTAAATAATAATTGAAACATTCAATAAGTAAATGAGTCACGCTAAATCAGCAGATAAATAAACAGATATATGAAAGAAGATAAGGAAGTGAAGGAATGAATGAACAAGTAAGTAAGTAAGTAAGTAAGTAAATAACTAGGTGGGTCATTTTTTTTAAAGAAGTAAGTAAATGAGATGGGCTGAACAGATAGTAAGTAAGTAAGTAAGTAAGCAAGCAAGCAAGCAAGCAATCGTGAAAAAAAAAATGAGAGCCGGGCGATGGTGGCGCACGCCTTTAATCCCAGTACTCGGGAGGCAGAGGTAGGCGGATCTCTGTGAGTTCGAGACCAGCCTGGTCTACAGTGCTAGTTCCAGGACAGGCTCCAAAGCCACAGAGAAACCCTGTCTCGAAAAACCAAAAAAAAAAAAAAAAGAGAGAGACACATCCATTCAATCCATAAAAGACAAAACGTGGAAATAAACATGTAAACTGGTCGACCCACCCAAAGCAGGAGGGAGGTCTCTGTCCAGCAGGGCCGTCTTCTTTCCAAGTTGCAGTCAGTCAGATCTCTGGGCAAACAGAAAAAGAAAGCAATTGTTTTCTACTTGAACAGTTTTAATATTACTCAAATGAATTAATATTCAGCTATTTATTCCCAGCCTTATTTACAACTGGATGCCCACCGAGCACCTTCCTCTCATAGCTAGCCCCTTCTACCCCTGCCCCATCTGGACAGATAGACAGGATGTATGTATGTATGTATGTATGTATAAATAAATAAATAAATAATAAAAAAGTAAAATAAAAATAAGTAAATAAATAAATTAAAAAAAAAGTGTTTGGTGAGTGGGGCGTGTTGGCATAGAGAACAAAAGAGATAAACTAACCACCAACACATTGAAGAATGACATCATTCAATCAAGACATGGAAAAAGACAACTGGTCGACCCAAGTTCACAAGGCCAACTGGTCAACCCCGGTACTTAGCATTTTAAGGCCAAATATTTAATCGGACAACTGGTCGACCCGCTTCCAGTCCGTCAAAAAAAAGGAAGTGCACAGAGACAACTGGTCGACCCGTCAGGTCTAGGAAGATATAATATATATTATACATTAAAAAAAAAAAAAAAAAAAAAAAAAAGAGTCCAGCGGGACATCTGGTCGACCCGCCGCATCCCCGGGGGAAAAAAATGGCCTCCCGCCCGGTGGGAGGGACTACTGGTCTACCCCGGTCCTTTGGAGAAGGAGGTGGAGAGGGGGGAAAAAAAAGTGCGCCCAACCTCCGCCGCCTCCCCGACAGGCGCGCCGCGGCGCCACGGCGCGCGAGCGGAGGTCGGCGGCGAGAGGGGGCCCGGGGCGCCGCCAGACCCTCGCCCATCCTCCCCCGGGAAGAGGGATGGAGAGGGAAAGGCGCGCGCCCGGGAAAGAGGGGACACACCCGCCGGCCGCTGCGGTGCGGTGAGGCAAGCAGCGGGAGTGGACGGAGGAGAGCGAGAGCGGGAAGAGAGCCGCCGTCCGCCGTGAGCCGCCAGCGGCAGAGCCAGACACGGGTCCTCGGACGGGGCGAGGAGGGCAGGCGAGCCGGCGCCCGTCCCCCTTCCCCCTCTCTCGACCTCTCTCTCACGACCGCCACGCGCGCCCGTGCGCACGCACACTTCCGTGCGCACAACACACGTGCGACCCGGGGAGCGCGCCTCCCGGCGAGAACTCGGGCGAGGCAGGCGAGCGGGCGGGCAGAGCCGCCGCCGCTGCTCTCTCACGTTAATGATCCTTCCGCAGGTTCACCTACGGAAACCTTGTTACGACTTTTACTTCCTCTAGATAGTCAAGTTGGTGAACAACCACAAATAAGCAAACAAATAGAGAGATAATAACAATAAAAATATTTGAGAGTTCAAATAATTGACTTCATCCACAATAAAAGAATATAAAAATAAAAATATCAAATGCACTTGAACACATTGGCACAGGAGAACGCTTGCTAAATAGAACCCCAGTAGCACAGACACTGAGAGAAAAAGAAAAAAGAAAAAAAAAAGAAAAACAAAACAAAAAAAAAGAACAAAGAAAAAAACTAAAGAGAGAAAAAAAAGAAAAAAAAAGAAAAGAAGAAGAAAAAAAAAAGAAAAAAAGAAAAAAAGAAAAAAAAGAAAAAAAAAGAAAGAAAAAAGAAAAAAAAAGAAAAAAAAACAGACACTGAGAGAAACAATTAATAAGTGAGACCTCCTGAAACTGAAAAGCTTCTGTAAAGCAAAGAACATGGCCAACAAGACAAAACGACGGCCTTACAGAATGGGAAAAGATCTTCACTAATCTCCAAAATACACAAAGAAGTCGAGAAATTGGTCATCCAAAGAACAAATAATCCAATTTTAAAAAATGGAGTACAGACCTAAACAGAGAACTCTCAACAGAGGGATCTAAAATGGTTGAAAGACACTTAAATGTATTTAGTGATTATATTTCTTTTCCCTTAGGGATAAAGAAATGGAGAAGTTCTTTGAAGCAGTAAGTCACAAAAACACCAGGCCGTTAAACTTCAGCTACAGGGAAACCCTGTCTCGTGGAAAAACAAAACAACAACAACAACAAAAAAAAAATCCTGAAGCCAGTGATCATTGCAAACATCTGTATGTTCAGATACTGAGCCTGAGCAAGTTAGAGTGTCACAGATTTGCTGCAATTCATTGCAAATTTCATGTGGATCACAAATCCTGCTCAAGTTACAGCTGTTAGTGTCAGTGTGAACCTTGACACCATCTCTACTGGATTCCTGTCAGCTGGGCTCCGGTCTGCTAGAAAAGCAGAAGAACTAAGGTACCGTAATTAACCTCTTCTGTGCCCCACCTGCAAGAACACTCTGTAAGCTACAGTTCTGAAAACAGCCTGGTCCTGGCATAAGAACAGACAGGAGGACCAATGGAACCGAATAGAAGACCCGGATATCGATCCACACATCTTCGAACACCTGATCTTTGATAAAGAAGTCAAAAATATCCAATAGAAAAAAAAAGAAAGCATGTGAGTTCAAGACCAGCCTGGTCTACAAGAGCTAGTTCCAGGACAGGCTCCAAAAAAAAAAAAAAAAACTACAGAACAACCCTGTCTCGAAAAAAAAAAAGAAAGAAAGAAAGAAAGAAAGAAAGAAAGAAAGAAAGAAAGAAAGAAGAAAAAGAAAACAGTGCTGTCCTCGAAAATGCCCTCTCCCTTTGAACACGGCCCCTCCTTTGGGCTGAGTTTCCCACACAGCTCTGATGATGCAGGAGGATGCCGAGGGCCCAGTTGGTGCCTGTATCTGTGCCTTGGCAGCAGCTATTCATGTCTTGCCACTCAGAGTCAAATTCCCTTAAGTTTAGCCTTCCCTAAGTGCTTGTTCACTTCAGAAGACTCAACCCTCATCTTCCGTGTCCTCCTGGCCTAATTTCTCATATTACTGATTTACTGAGTATGAATCAGTAATATGAGATGTTCAGGAGAGGGAGGAAGGGTCATTCATGAAAAAAGTGAGTGTTCAACTAACTAACTCCCCATGGGTTCAGGAAGTAGTGAGAAGATATTAATGAAGCAGAGAGAAATTTCTGGTTTTGGAAGGAGGAAATCCTGAATGGCTCCCTCTGTGTCGGAGGAGAGACTCCTGGAAAGGAAACCTCAGGTTCCGGTTGGTCGGTCGGTCGGTCGGTCGGTCAGTTCGGGGAGAAATATCAGCAAGGAGGTAAAGGCCGTGCCTCACGACATCAGCAGTCCCTTCTCTGGAAATTCCACGGTATCCCAGAGAGCTCTCGGAATTTTGTGATGTCACTCGTGTCCTAGAAACGCCAACTGCCCTCAAGACACACTCTCTCGGTGCCTATAAGACTCGGTTCTAGACATGTTGTCTAGAGAATGGAGATCGTTCGTGGAGAGGCCAGAGGGAGGAAGAAGAAAGCTGGCCTCAGATCTCACAGGAAAACATGGAGAAATAATTAGTGGTCCTGGGGAAGACGAAGTGAGTTCACCACTAGCAGGGACTAGAGAGATTTCTGGATGTGATGGCTTTGAGACTTCCAGGGCTAGGGCTCAGGAACTGGGAGGTTTCTGGGATGAAACAGGTCTGTCTGTCTTGTTTCTCTGAGTTCCTAAAGGGCCAACCCACATCAAAGATTCACGATAGTTGATTTGACAAAGTCGGGAATTGACAAGGAGTGCGGAAGGAGTCAGTGAGATTTCAATACCAGCACTGACTGCACATCATCACCCCCCCCCCGGTCCTTTTCGTTGTGTAGCAATAATAATAGAGAAAGGGGAGTAGTGCTCTGCCAAAGCCCGTATTTTACCATGCCTTATATCACAGCCATTAGCAGGGTTGAGGCATCAAGTGCTGCAGTCAGTCCGACTCCTGTGACCCCCCTAAGGTTTCTGGCTTCCCAGTTTTGAGTGACACCATGGTCTCCAGTTCAGCTTGAGAGCTCTTTAAGAGCCAATGGAGGAGAGAGTGGAAAGAGACTGCCATTTTTTTCTTTTTCCTTGTCTTTCTTTCTTTTGCTGTTTTGCTTTGTTTTTCAAGAAAGGGTTTCTTTTTGTATCTTGGGCTGTCCTAAAACTCACTCTGTAAATCAGGCCATCTTTGAATTCACAGAGATCTGTGTGTGTGCTGTGATTAAAGCCCGGCTGAGACTGCAATTTCTTGTTAGCTCTGGGTGTCCTGAGCTGTTAGTAAGTGACAATGGCTCTGTGTTGTGAATCTCTGTGAATCCAGACTATGTTATGTCCTTCAATGACATGAGTCTGAAGCATCAAGCACCCACCCACCCCTATACTCCCTGAGGTCTCTGAAGTCACACACAGCGCAGCCTCTATGGGTCTGAATAAGGCTTAGAAAGCTTTTCCCTGGTTCACCTGGTGCAGAGGAAACCAGGTAAGTTCTGAGAGACATGCACCACCTTCCTACAGAAAGAAGGGAGGACTGATTAGCTAATACCCACAGAGGGGGAAACTCAAGTCTGGTATTTCAGACAGAACCTGCTTGGACAAAGTCTCATCTGTCAGTCACTTCCTGAGGGAAGGAGGGAGGGAGGGAGGGAGGGAGGAAGGAAGGACCACAATTATCTCTCCTCTGTGTCCTTTTTACGCTCTTTTCATGCTCTGATGAATATTGTGATTCAAGTTGGCCATGTCCCCTTTTCCACAGCATGTGCACTGTGGCTCTAGATCAAGGAATCAGTTTGTTTGTGTGTTTTGCTCTATCTAGGAGAAGCACCATAGCAGTTGCATACTGACTGAGAAATTTGATTTTTAGGAAATGATTTTTCATATCTGTGAGTGGTCTCTCCATAGATAGCCACTCATCTTTCTTTAAACTTGAGTATAGGAATGAATGATCCCTCCCTCCCTCCCTCCCTCCCTCCCTCCCTCTCTCCCTCTTCATGGGAATGAGTGTCTGCTCTTGCATTGAGGGCTCCCCAGTTCTCAGCATCTCCAGCCCAACCTGTCACAAGCTGATCACACATTTGCAAACTTGGGATATATTCTGCTGAAGTTTTGGGATAATGAATTTCATCAACTATGGGACTAACTTTGTTCTGACAGGACACTCACTCACAATCTCTCCTCATCACACCCACATAGTGTAACAACTTTGTGTTTCCTCCACAATGTGCTCATTTCTGTCAGGGAACTGAAAGCCGGCCAGCCAGCCAACACTATTTTTCCTTGTTTCTCATTTTGTTCTTATATTCTGTCTCTCCCCCCCCCCCGCCTGGAAAACTTTCAGAGTTCACTCTGCCCCCTGAGTAAAGGTGTTATGCTTCCTTTTATTGTATATTTAGTGTGTGTGTGTGTGTGTGTGTGAGAGAGAGAGAGAGAGAGAGAGAGAGAGAGAGAGATTCATTATGAAATCAAAAGTCAGTCAACAACAGCAAACTTTGTATTTATTTGTCCATCCACGTATTTGCTTGTTTACTTACTTACTTACTTACTTACTCACTCACTCACTCACCCACTTCATTTATTATTTATTTATTTATTTATTTGCAGTGGAAGACTTAATTCAGTAAGAATGATCAGAAGGGTAGGTAGGGTATCCTTGGGAAAAGAGTAAGATATCACGATGACTTTCCCTTCCAAGAGGGAGCTTTCTAGTAAGACGTGAAACCACAGTTTCAAGGGCCCGCTTTCCACAAGTCCTTTTCCAAGGTCAGGCATTTCTTAGGTAAGCAAGGGTCTCCATTCATTCCCTTTGAGGAACTCTCAGGCCCTGCCCTGACATTAACCTCTGACTCCTGCCTATTGTCAAGGCCAATGGGACACTCCTCAGCCCCTCCCTGACCTGAGGTGACCTGAGAAGCCACAGCCCACCCCAGTTCACAGGCCTCTCTTTATCTATCTATCTAACTAAGTAACTGTACAGCATAAAATGTGGAATCTCTTCTCAATGAAATGCTGTTGGCAGCCATTCGATGAATTTATTCTCATCTCAGATCCTGTCCAGCAGGGATGTCTTCTTTCCGTGTTTCTTCTTCTTTTGTATGTTGCAGTCAGTTCAGATGTGCTGGTATATGGTGAGAAAGAGAGAGAGAGAGAAATGGAATTGCTTTTTATTTATTTGAAGAGTTTTAATGATTTAATATTCAGCTATTTCCAGCCTTATTTACCAGCACATTTATTATTACCAGCGAGCACCTTCCTCTGAAAACATTGGAATCGCCCCCCATCTGTACATGTCATGCACGTGCGTGCATATGTGTGTGTGTGTGTGTGTGTGTGTGTGTGTGAGCGTGTGCGCATCCCATCTATCTATCTATCTATCTATCTATCTATCTATCTATCTATCTATCTATCTATCTATCTATGTATCCCTTCATCAAATTCCATTTTAGGAGCTGCTATGCTGACCAGTGACATGGAGGCCACCATTTTCTTAGCCAGTGACAGTCAGGAGACAGAAAGAAGGAAAGAAAGGAAGAAAGGAAGAAAGAATCTACATTCCCAAAGAAAGAAAAAAATTAAGTAAATTTTAAAAAGTAAAAAAAAAATTAAGAAAGTAAGTAAATACATACATAAAAATAGACATAAAGAATGAATAAATGAGTAAAACTAAATAATAATTGAAACATTCAATAAGTAAATGAGTCACGCTAAATCAGCAGATAAATAAACAGATATATGAAAGAAGATAAGGAAGTGAAGGAATGAATGAACAAGTAAGTAAGTAAGTAAGTAAGTAAATAACTTGGTGGGTCATTTTTTTTAAAGAAGTAAGTAAATGAGATGGGCTGAACAGATAGTAAGTAAGTAAGTAAGTAAGCAAGCAAGCAAGCAAGCAATCGTGAAAAAAAAAATGAGAGCCGGGCGATGGTGGCGCACGCCTTTAATCCCAGTACTCGGGAGGCAGAGGTAGGCGGATCTCTGTGAGTTTGAGACCAGCGTGGTCTACAGTGCTAGTTCCAGGACAGGCTCCAAAGCCACAGAGAAACCCTGTCTCGAAAAACCAAAAAAAAAAAAAAAAAGAGAGAGAGAGACACATCCATTCAATCCATAAAAGACAAAACGTGGAAATAAACATGTAAACTGGTCGACCCACCCAAAGCAGGAGGGAGGTCTCTGTCCAGCAGGGCCGTCTTCTTTCCAAGTTGCAGTCAGTCAGATCTCTGGGCAAACAGAAAAAGAAAGCAATTGTTTTCTACTTGAACAGTTTTAATATTACTCAAATGAATTAATATTCAGCTATTTATTCCCAGCCTTATTTACAACTGGATGCCCACCGAGCACCTTCCTCTCATAGCTAGCCCCTTCTACCCCTGCCCCATCTGGACAGATAGACAGGATGTATGTATGTATGTATGTATGTATAAATAAATAAATAAATAATAAAAAAGTAAAATAAAAATAAGTAAATAAATAAATTAAAAAAAAAAGTGTTTGGTGAGTGGGGCGTGTTGGCATAGAGAACAAAAGAGATAAACTAACCACCAACACATTGAAGAATGACATCATTCAATCAAGACATGGAAAAAGACAACTGGTCGACCCAAGTTCACAAGGCCAACTGGTCAACCCCGGTACTTAGCATTTTAAGGCCAAATATTTAATCGGACAACTGGTCGACCCGCTTCCAGTCCGTCAAAAAAAAGGAAGTGCACAGAGACAACTGGTCGACCCGTCAGGTCTAGGAAGATATAATATATATTATACATTAAAAAAAAAAAAAAAAAAAAAAAAAAGAGTCCAGCGGGACATCTGGTCGACCCGCCGCATCCCCGGGGGAAAAAAATGGCCTCCCGCCCGGTGGGAGGGACTACTGGTCTACCCCGGTCCTTTGGAGAAGGAGGTGGAGAGGGGGGAAAAAAAAGTGCGCCCAACCTCCGCCGCCTCCCCGACAGGCGCGCCGCGGCGCCACGGCGCGCGAGCGGAGGTCGGCGGCGAGAGGGGGCCCGGGGCGCCGCCAGACCCTCGCCCATCCTCCCCCGGGAAGAGGGATGGAGAGGGAAAGGCGCGCGCCCGGGAAAGAGGGGACACACCCGCCGGCCGCTGCGGTGCGGTGAGGCAAGCAGCGGGAGTGGACGGAGGAGAGCGAGAGCGGGAAGAGAGCCGCCGTCCGCCGTGAGCCGCCAGCGGCAGAGCCAGACACGGGTCCTCGGACGGGGCGAGGAGGGCAGGCGAGCCGGCGCCCGTCCCCCTTCCCCCTCTCTCGACCTCTCTCTCACGACCGCCACGCGCGCCCGTGCGCACGCACACTTCCGTGCGCACAACACACGTGCGACCCGGGGAGCGCGCCTCCCGGCGAGAACTCGGGCGAGGCAGGCGAGCGGGCGGGCAGAGCCGCCGCCGCTGCTCTCTCACGTTAATGATCCTTCCGCAGGTTCACCTACGGAAACCTTGTTACGACTTTTACTTCCTCTAGATAGTCAAGTTGGTGAACAACCACAAATAAGCAAACAAATAGAGAGATAATAACAATAAAAATATTTGAGAGTTCAAATAATTGACTTCATCCACAATAAAAGAATATAAAAATAAAAATATCAAATGCACTTGAACACATTGGCACAGGAGAACGCTTGCTAAATAGAACCCCAGTAGCACAGACACTGAGAGAAAAAGAAAAAAGAAAAAAAAAAGAAAAACAAAACAAAAAAAAAGAACAAAGAAAAAAACTAAAGAGAGAAAAAAAAGAAAAAAAAAGAAAAGAAGAAGAAAAAAAAAAGAAAAAAAGAAAAAAAGAAAAAAAAGAAAAAAAAAGAAAGAAAAAAGAAAAAAAAAGAAAAAAAAACAGACACTGAGAGAAACAATTAATAAGTGAGACCTCCTGAAACTGAAAAGCTTCTGTAAAGCAAAGAACATGGCCAACAAGACAAAACGACGGCCTTACAGAATGGGAAAAGATCTTCACTAATCTCCAAAATACACAAAGAAGTCGAGAAATTGGTCATCCAAAGAACAAATAATCCAATTTTAAAAAATGGAGTACAGACCTAAACAGAGAACTCTCAACAGAGGGATCTAAAATGGTTGAAAGACACTTAAATGTATTTAGTGATTATATTTCTTTTCCCTTAGGGATAAAGAAATGGAGAAGTTCTTTGAAGCAGTAAGTCACAAAAACACCAGGCCGTTAAACTTCAGCTACAGGGAAACCCTGTCTCGTGGAAAAACAAAACAACAACAACAACAAAAAAAAAATCCTGAAGCCAGTGATCATTGCAAACATCTGTATGTTCAGATACTGAGCCTGAGCAAGTTAGAGTGTCACAGATTTGCTGCAATTCATTGCAAATTTCATGTGGATCACAAATCCTGCTCAAGTTACAGCTGTTAGTGTCAGTGTGAACCTTGACACCATCTCTACTGGATTCCTGTCAGCTGGGCTCCGGTCTGCTAGAAAAGCAGAAGAACTAAGGTACCGTAATTAACCTCTTCTGTGCCCCACCTGCAAGAACACTCTGTAAGCTACAGTTCTGAAAACAGCCTGGTCCTGGCATAAGAACAGACAGGAGGACCAATGGAACCGAATAGAAGACCCGGATATCGATCCACACATCTTCGAACACCTGATCTTTGATAAAGAAGTCAAAAATATCCAATAGAAAAAAAAAGAAAGCATGTGAGTTCAAGACCAGCCTGGTCTACAAGAGCTAGTTCCAGGACAGGCTCCAAAAAAAAAAAAAAAACTACAGAACAACCCTGTCTCGAAAAAAAAAAAAGAAAGAAAGAAAGAAAGAAAGAAAGAAAGAAGAAAAAGAAAACAGTGCTGTCCTCGAAAATGCCCTCTCCCTTTGAACACGGCCCCTCCTTTGGGCTGAGTTTCCCACACAGCTCTGATGATGCAGGAGGATGCCGAGGGCCCAGTTGGTGCCTGTATCTGTGCCTTGGCAGCAGCTATTCATGTCTTGCCACTCAGAGTCAAATTCCCTTAAGTTTAGCCTTCCCTAAGTGCTTGTTCACTTCAGAAGACTCAACCCTCATCTTCCGTGTCCTCCTGGCCTAATTTCTCATATTACTGATTTACTGAGTATGAATCAGTAATATGAGATGTTCAGGAGAGGGAGGAAGGGTCATTCATGAAAAAAGTGAGTGTTCAACTAACTAACTCCCCATGGGTTCAGGAAGTAGTGAGAAGATATTAATGAAGCAGAGAGAAATTTCTGGTTTTGGAAGGAGGAAATCCTGAATGGCTCCCTCTGTGTCGGAGGAGAGACTCCTGGAAAGGAAACCTCAGGTTCCGGTTGGTCGGTCGGTCGGTCGGTCGGTCAGTTCGGGGAGAAATATCAGCAAGGAGGTAAAGGCCGTGCCTCACGACATCAGCAGTCCCTTCTCTGGAAATTCCACGGTATCCCAGAGAGCTCTCGGAATTTTGTGATGTCACTCGTGTCCTAGAAACGCCAACTGCCCTCAAGACACACTCTCTCGGTGCCTATAAGACTCGGTTCTAGACATGTTGTCTAGAGAATGGAGATCGTTCGTGGAGAGGCCAGAGGGAGGAAGAAGAAAGCTGGCCTCAGATCTCACAGGAAAACATGGAGAAATAATTAGTGGTCCTGGGGAAGACGAAGTGAGTTCACCACTAGCAGGGACTAGAGAGATTTCTGGATGTGATGGCTTTGAGACTTCCAGGGCTAGGGCTCAGGAACTGGGAGGTTTCTGGGATGAAACAGGTCTGTCTGTCTTGTTTCTCTGAGTTCCTAAAGGGCCAACCCACATCAAAGATTCACGATAGTTGATTTGACAAAGTCGGGAATTGACAAGGAGTGCGGAAGGAGTCAGTGAGATTTCAATACCAGCACTGACTGCACATCATCACCCCCCCCCCGGTCCTTTTCGTTGTGTAGCAATAATAATAGAGAAAGGGGAGTAGTGCTCTGCCAAAGCCCGTATTTTACCATGCCTTATATCACAGCCATTAGCAGGGTTGAGGCATCAAGTGCTGCAGTCAGTCCGACTCCTGTGACCCCCCTAAGGTTTCTGGCTTCCCAGTTTTGAGTGACACCATGGTCTCCAGTTCAGCTTGAGAGCTCTTTAAGAGCCAATGGAGGAGAGAGTGGAAAGAGACTGCCATTTTTTTCTTTTTCCTTGTCTTTCTTTCTTTTGCTGTTTTGCTTTGTTTTTCAAGAAAGGGTTTCTTTTTGTATCTTGGGCTGTCCTAAAACTCACTCTGTAAATCAGGCCATCTTTGAATTCACAGAGATCTGTGTGTGTGCTGTGATTAAAGCCCGGCTGAGACTGCAATTTCTTGTTAGCTCTGGGTGTCCTGAGCTGTTAGTAAGTGACAATGGCTCTGTGTTGTGAATCTCTGTGAATCCAGACTATGTTATGTCCTTCAATGACATGAGTCTGAAGCATCAAGCACCCACCCACCCCTATACTCCCTGAGGTCTCTGAAGTCACACACAGCGCAGCCTCTATGGGTCTGAATAAGGCTTAGAAAGCTTTTCCCTGGTTCACCTGGTGCAGAGGAAACCAGGTAAGTTCTGAGAGACATGCACCACCTTCCTACAGAAAGAAGGGAGGACTGATTAGCTAATACCCACAGAGGGGGAAACTCAAGTCTGGTATTTCAGACAGAACCTGCTTGGACAAAGTCTCATCTGTCAGTCACTTCCTGAGGGAAGGAGGGAGGGAGGGAGGGAGGGAGGAAGGAAGGACCACAATTATCTCTCCTCTGTGTCCTTTTTACGCTCTTTTCATGCTCTGATGAATATTGTGATTCAAGTTGGCCATGTCCCCTTTTCCACAGCATGTGCACTGTGGCTCTAGATCAAGGAATCAGTTTGTTTGTGTGTTTTGCTCTATCTAGGAGAAGCACCATAGCAGTTGCATACTGACTGAGAAATTTGATTTTTAGGAAATGATTTTTCATATCTGTGAGTGGTCTCTCCATAGATAGCCACTCATCTTTCTTTAAACTTGAGTATAGGAATGAATGATCCCTCCCTCCCTCCCTCCCTCCCTCCCTCCCTCCCTCCCTCTCTCCCTCTTCATGGGAATGAGTGTCTGCTCTTGCATTGAGGGCTCCCCAGTTCTCAGCATCTCCAGCCCAACCTGTCACAAGCTGATCACACATTTGCAAACTTGGGATATATTCTGCTGAAGTTTTGGGATAATGAATTTCATCAACTATGGGACTAACTTTGTTCTGACAGGACACTCACTCACAATCTCTCCTCATCACACCCACATAGTGTAACAACTTTGTGTTTCCTCCACAATGTGCTCATTTCTGTCAGGGAACTGAAAGCCGGCCAGCCAGCCAACACTATTTTTCCTTGTTTCTCATTTTGTTCTTATATTCTGTCTCTCCCCCCCCCCGCCTGGAAAACTTTCAGAGTTCACTCTGCCCCCTGAGTAAAGGTGTTATGCTTCCTTTTATTGTATATTTAGTGTGTGTGTGTGTGTGTGTGTGTGAGAGAGAGAGAGAGAGAGAGAGAGAGAGATTCATTATGAAATCAAAAGTCAGTCAACAACAGCAAACTTTGTATTTATTTGTCCATCCACGTATTTGCTTGTTTACTTACTTACTTACTTACTTACTCACTCACTCACTCACCCACTTCATTTATTATTTATTTATTTATTTATTTGCAGTGGAAGACTTAATTCAGTAAGAATGATCAGAAGGGTAGGTAGGGTATCCTTGGGAAAAGAGTAAGATATCACGATGACTTTCCCTTCCAAGAGGGAGCTTTCTAGTAAGACGTGAAACCACAGTTTCAAGGGCCCGCTTTCCACAAGTCCTTTTCCAAGGTCAGGCATTTCTTAGGTAAGCAAGGGTCTCCATTCATTCCCTTTGAGGAACTCTCAGGCCCTGCCCTGACATTAACCTCTGACTCCTGCCTATTGTCAAGGCCAATGGGACACTCCTCAGCCCCTCCCTGACCTGAGGTGACCTGAGAAGCCACAGCCCACCCCAGTTCACAGGCCTCTCTTTATCTATCTATCTAACTAAGTAACTGTACAGCATAAAATGTGGAATCTCTTCTCAATGAAATGCTGTTGGCAGCCATTCGATGAATTTATTCTCATCTCAGATCCTGTCCAGCAGGGATGTCTTCTTTCCGTGTTTCTTCTTCTTTTGTATGTTGCAGTCAGTTCAGATGTGCTGGTATATGGTGAGAAAGAGAGAGAGAGAGAAATGGAATTGCTTTTTATTTATTTGAAGAGTTTTAATGATTTAATATTCAGCTATTTCCAGCCTTATTTACCAGCACATTTATTATTACCAGCGAGCACCTTCCTCTGAAAACATTGGAATCGCCCCCCATCTGTACATGTCATGCACGTGCGTGCATATGTGTGTGTGTGTGTGTGTGTGTGTGTGTGTGTGTGTGTGAGCGTGTGCGCATCCCATCTATCTATCTATCTATCTATCTATCTATCTATCTATCTATCTATCTATCTATGTATCCCTTCATCAAATTCCATTTTAGGAGCTGCTATGCTGACCAGTGACATGGAGGCCACCATTTTCTTAGCCAGTGACAGTCAGGAGACAGAAAGAAGGAAAGAAAGGAAGAAAGGAAGAAAGAATCTACATTCCCAAAGAAAGAAAAAAATTAAGTAAATTTTAAAAAGTAAAAAAAAAATTAAGAAAGTAAGTAAATACATACATAAAAATAGACATAAAGAATGAATAAATGAATAAAACTAAATAATAATTGAAACATTCAATAAGTAAATGAGTCACGCTAAATCAGCAGATAAATAAACAGATATATGAAAGAAGATAAGGAAGTGAAGGAATGAATGAACAAGTAAGTAAGTAAGTAAGTAAGTAAATAACTAGGTGGGTCATTTTTTTTAAAGAAGTAAGTAAATGAGATGGGCTGAACAGATAGTAAGTAAGTAAGTAAGTAAGCAAGCAAGCAAGCAAGCAATCGTGAAAAAAAAAATGAGAGCCGGGCGATGGTGGCGCACGCCTTTAATCCCAGTACTCGGGAGGCAGAGGTAGGCGGATCTCTGTGAGTTCGAGACCAGCCTGGTCTACAGTGCTAGTTCCAGGACAGGCTCCAAAGCCACAGAGAAACCCTGTCTCGAAAAACCAAAAAAAAAAAAAAAAAGAGAGAGACACATCCATTCAATCCATAAAAGACAAAACGTGGAAATAAACATGTAAACTGGTCGACCCACCCAAAGCAGGAGGGAGGTCTCTGTCCAGCAGGGCCGTCTTCTTTCCAAGTTGCAGTCAGTCAGATCTCTGGGCAAACAGAAAAAGAAAGCAATTGTTTTCTACTTGAACAGTTTTAATATTACTCAAATGAATTAATATTCAGCTATTTATTCCCAGCCTTATTTACAACTGGATGCCCACCGAGCACCTTCCTCTCATAGCTAGCCCCTTCTACCCCTGCCCCATCTGGACAGATAGACAGGATGTATGTATGTATGTATGTATGTATGTATAAATAAATAAATAAATAATAAAAAAGTAAAATAAAAATAAGTAAATAAATAAATTAAAAAAAAAAGTGTTTGGTGAGTGGGGCGTGTTGGCATAGAGAACAAAAGAGATAAACTAACCACCAACACATTGAAGAATGACATCATTCAATCAAGACATGGAAAAAGACAACTGGTCGACCCAAGTTCACAAGGCCAACTGGTCAACCCCGGTACTTAGCATTTTAAGGCCAAATATTTAATCGGACAACTGGTCGACCCGCTTCCAGTCCGTCAAAAAAAAGGAAGTGCACAGAGACAACTGGTCGACCCGTCAGGTCTAGGAAGATATAATATATATTATACATTAAAAAAAAAAAAAAAAAAAAAAGAGTCCAGCGGGACATCTGGTCGACCCGCCGCATCCCCGGGGGAAAAAAATGGCCTCCCGCCCGGTGGGAGGGACTACTGGTCTACCCCGGTCCTTTGGAGAAGGAGGTGGAGAGGGGGGAAAAAAAAGTGCGCCCAACCTCCGCCGCCTCCCCGACAGGCGCGCCGCGGCGCCACGGCACGCGAGCGGAGGTCGGCGGCGAGAGGGGGCCCGGGGCGCCGCCAGACCCTCGCCCATCCTCCCCCGGGAAGAGGGATGGAGAGGGAAAGGCGCGCGCCCGGGAAAGAGGGGACACACCCGCCGGCCGCTGCGGTGCGGTGAGGCAAGCAGCGGGAGTGGACGGAGGAGAGCGAGAGCGGGAAGAGAGCCGCCGTCCGCCGTGAGCCGCCAGCGGCAGAGCCAGACACGGGTCCTCGGACGGGGCGAGGAGGGCAGGCGAGCCGGCGCCCGTCCCCCTTCCCCCTCTCTCGACCTCTCTCTCACGACCGCCACGCGCGCCCGTGCGCACGCACACTTCCGTGCGCACAACACACGTGCGACCCGGGGAGCGCGCCTCCCGGCGAGAACTCGGGCGAGGCAGGCGAGCGGGCGGGCAGAGCCGCCGCCGCTGCTCTCTCACGTTAATGATCCTTCCGCAGGTTCACCTACGGAAACCTTGTTACGACTTTTACTTCCTCTAGATAGTCAAGTTGGTGAACAACCACAAATAAGCAAACAAATAGAGAGATAATAACAATAAAAATATTTGAGAGTTCAAATAATTGACTTCATCCACAATAAAAGAATATAAAAATAAAAATATCAAATGCACTTGAACACATTGGCACAGGAGAACGCTTGCTAAATAGAACCCCAGTAGCACAGACACTGAGAGAAAAAGAAAAAAGAAAAAAAAAAGAAAAACAAAACAAAAAAAAAGAACAAAGAAAAAAACTAAAGAGAGAAAAAAAAGAAAAAAAAAGAAAAGAAGAAGAAAAAAAAAGAAAAAAAGAAAAAAAGAAAAAAAAGAAAAAAAAAGAAAGAAAAAAGAAAAAAAAAGAAAAAAAAACAGACACTGAGAGAAACAATTAATAAGTGAGACCTCCTGAAACTGAAAAGCTTCTGTAAAGCAAAGAACATGGCCAACAAGACAAAACGACGGCCTTACAGAATGGGAAAAGATCTTCACTAATCTCCAAAATACACAAAGAAGTCGAGAAATTGGTCATCCAAAGAACAAATAATCCAATTTTAAAAAATGGAGTACAGACCTAAACAGAGAACTCTCAACAGAGGGATCTAAAATGGTTGAAAGACACTTAAATGTATTTAGTGATTATATTTCTTTTCCCTTAGGGATAAAGAAATGGAGAAGTTCTTTGAAGCAGTAAGTCACAAAAACACCAGGCCGTTAAACTTCAGCTACAGGGAAACCCTGTCTCGTGGAAAAACAAAACAACAACAACAACAAAAAAAAAAAATCCTGAAGCCAGTGATCATTGCAAACATCTGTATGTTCAGATACTGAGCCTGAGCAAGTTAGAGTGTCACAGATTTGCTGCAGTTCATTGCAAATTTCATGTGGATCACAAATCCTGCTCAAGTTACAGCTGTTAGTGTCAGTGTGAACCTTGACACCATCTCTACTGGATTCCTGTCAGCTGGGCTCCGGTCTGCTAGAAAAGCAGAAGAACTAAGGTACCGTAATTAACCTCTTCTGTGCCCCACCTGCAAGAACACTCTGTAAGCTACAGTTCTGAAAACAGCCTGGTCCTGGCATAAGAACAGACAGGAGGACCAATGGAACCGAATAGAAGACCCGGATATCGATCCACACATCTTCGAACACCTGATCTTTGATAAAGAAGTCAAAAATATCCAATAGAAAAAAAAAGAAAGCATGTGAGTTCAAGACCAGCCTGGTCTACAAGAGCTAGTTCCAGGACAGGCTCCAAAAAAAAAAAAAAAAAACTACAGAACAACCCTGTCTCGAAAAAAAAAAAGAAAGAAAGAAAGAAAGAAAGAAAGAAAGAAAGAAGAAAAAGAAAACAGTGCTGTCCTCGAAAATGCCCTCTCCCTTTGAACACGGCCCCTCCTTTGGGCTGAGTTTCCCACACAGCTCTGATGATGCAGGAGGATGCCGAGGGCCCAGTTGGTGCCTGTATCTGTGCCTTGGCAGCAGCTATTCATGTCTTGCCACTCAGAGTCAAATTCCCTTAAGTTTAGCCTTCCCTAAGTGCTTGTTCACTTCAGAAGACTCAACCCTCATCTTCCATGTCCTCCTGGCCTAATTTCTCATATTACTGTTTTACTGAGTATGAATCAGTAATATGAGATGTTCAGGAGAGGGAGGAAGGGTCATTCATGAAAAAAGTGAGTGTTCAACTAACTAACTCCCCATGGGTTCAGGAAGTAGTGAGAAGATATTAATGAAGCAGAGAGAAATTTCTGGTTTTGGAAGGAGGAAATCCTGAATGGCTCCCTCTGTGTCGGAGGAGAGACTCCTGGAAAGGAAACCTCAGGTTCCGGTTGGTCGGTCGGTCGGTCGGTCGGTCAGTTCGGGGAGAAATATCAGCAAGGAGGTAAAGGCCGTGCCTCACGACATCAGCAGTCCCTTCTCTGGAAATTCCACGGTATCCCAGAGAGCTCTCGGAATTTTGTGATGTCACTCGTGTCCTAGAAACGCCAACTGCCCTCAAGACACACTCTCTCGGTGCCTATAAGACTCGGTTCTAGACATGTTGTCTAGAGAATGGAGATCGTTCGTGGAGAGGCCAGAGGGAGGAAGAAGAAAGCTGGCCTCAGATCTCACAGGAAAACATGGAGAAATAATTAGTGGTCCTGGGGAAGACGAAGTGAGTTCACCACTAGCAGGGACTAGAGAGATTTCTGGATGTGATGGCTTTGAGACTTCCAGGGCTAGGGCTCAGGAACTGGGAGGTTTCTGGGATGAAACAGGTCTGTCTGTCTTGTTTCTCTGAGTTCCTAAAGGGCCAACCCACATCAAAGATTCACGATAGTTGATTTGACAAAGTCGGGAATTGACAAGGAGTGCGGAAGGAGTCAGTGAGATTTCAATACCAGCACTGACTGCACATCATCACCCCCCCCCCCGGTCCTTTTCGTTGTGTAGCAATAATAATAGAGAAAGGGGAGTAGTGCTCTGCCAAAGCCCGTATTTTACCATGCCTTATATCACAGCCATTAGCAGGGTTGAGGCATCAAGTGCTGCAGTCAGTCCGACTCCTGTGACCCCCCTAAGGTTTCTGGCTTCCCAGTTTTGAGTGACACCATGGTCTCCAGTTCAGCTTGAGAGCTCTTTAAGAGCCAATGGAGGAGAGAGTGGAAAGAGACTGCCATTTTTTTCTTTTTCCTTGTCTTTCTTTCTTTTGCTGTTTTGCTTTGTTTTTCAAGAAAGGGTTTCTTTTTGTATCTTGGGCTGTCCTAAAACTCACTCTGTAAATCAGGCCATCTTTGAATTCACAGAGATCTGTGTGTGTGCTGTGATTAAAGCCCGGCTGAGACTGCAATTTCTTGTTAGCTCTGGGTGTCCTGAGCTGTTAGTAAGTGACAATGGCTCTGTGTTGTGAATCTCTGTGAATCCAGACTATGTTATGTCCTTCAATGACATGAGTCTGAAGCATCAAGCACCCACCCACCCCTATACTCCCTGAGGTCTCTGAAGTCACACACAGCGCAGCCTCTATGGGTCTGAATAAGGCTTAGAAAGCTTTTCCCTGGTTCACCTGGTGCAGAGGAAACCAGGTAAGTTCTGAGAGACATGCACCACCTTCCTACAGAAAGAAGGGAGGACTGATTAGCTAATACCCACAGAGGGGGAAACTCAAGTCTGGTATTTCAGACAGAACCTGCTTGGACAAAGTCTCATCTGTCAGTCACTTCCTGAGGGAAGGAGGGAGGGAGGGAGGGAGGGAGGAAGGAAGGACCACAATTATCTCTCCTCTGTGTCCTTTTTACGCTCTTTTCATGCTCTGATGAATATTGTGATTCAAGTTGGCCATGTCCCCTTTTCCACAGCATGTGCACTGTGGCTCTAGATCAAGGAATCAGTTTGTTTGTGTGTTTTGCTCTATCTAGGAGAAGCACCATAGCAGTTGCATACTGACTGAGAAATTTGATTTTTAGGAAATGATTTTTCATATCTGTGAGTGGTCTCTCCATAGATAGCCACTCATCTTTCTTTAAACTTGAGTATAGGAATGAATGATCCCTCCCTCCCTCCCTCCCTCCCTCCCTCCCTCTCTCCCTCTTCATGGGAATGAGTGTCTGCTCTTGCATTGAGGGCTCCCCAGTTCTCAGCATCTCCAGCCCAACCTGTCACAAGCTGATCACACATTTGCAAACTTGGGATATATTCTGCTGAAGTTTTGGGATAATGAATTTCATCAACTATGGGACTAACTTTGTTCTGACAGGACACTCACTCACAATCTCTCCTCATCACACCCACATAGTGTAACAACTTTGTGTTTCCTCCACAATGTGCTCATTTCTGTCAGGGAACTGAAAGCCGGCCAGCCAGCCAACACTATTTTTCCTTGTTTCTCATTTTGTTCTTATATTCTGTCTCTCCCCCCCCCTGCCTGGAAAACTTTCAGAGTTCACTCTGCCCCCTGAGTAAAGGTGTTATGCTTCCTTTTATTGTATATTTAGTGTGTGTGTGTGTGTGTGTGTGTGTGTGAGAGAGAGAGAGAGAGAGAGAGAGAGAGATTCATTATGAAATCAAAAGTCAGTCAACAACAGCAAACTTTGTATTTATTTGTCCATCCACGTATTTGCTTGTTTACTTACTTACTTACTTACTTACTCACTCACTCACTCACCCACTTCATTTATTATTTATTTATTTATTTATTTGCAGTGGAAGACTTAATTCAGTAAGAATGATCAGAAGGGTAGGTAGGGTATCCTTGGGAAAAGAGTAAGATATCACGATGACTTTCCCTTCCAAGAGGGAGCTTTCTAGTAAGACGTGAAACCACAGTTTCAAGGGCCCGCTTTCCACAAGTCCTTTTCCAAGGTCAGGCATTTCTTAGGTAAGCAAGGGTCTCCATTCATTCCCTTTGAGGAACTCTCAGGCCCTGCCCTGACATTAACCTCTGACTCCTGCCTATTGTCAAGGCCAATGGGACACTCCTCAGCCCCTCCCTGACCTGAGGTGACCTGAGAAGCCACAGCCCACCCCAGTTCACAGGCCTCTCTTTATCTATCTATCTAACTAAGTAACTGTACAGCATAAAATGTGGAATCTCTTCTCAATGAAATGCTGTTGGCAGCCATTCGATGAATTTATTCTCATCTCAGATCCTGTCCAGCAGGGATGTCTTCTTTCCGTGTTTCTTCTTCTTTTGTATGTTGCAGTCAGTTCAGATGTGCTGGTATATGGTGAGAAAGAGAGAGAGAGAGAAATGGAATTGCTTTTTATTTATTTGAAGAGTTTTAATGATTTAATATTCAGCTATTTCCAGCCTTATTTACCAGCACATTTATTATTACCAGCGAGCACCTTCCTCTGAAAACATTGGAATCGCCCCCCATCTGTACATGTCATGCACGTGCGTGCATATGTGTGTGTGTGTGTGTGTGTGTGTGTGTGTGTGTGTGTGAGCGTGTGCGCATCCCATCTATCTATCTATCTATCTATCTATCTATCTATCTATCTATCTATCTATCTATCTATCTATGTATCCCTTCATCAAATTCCATTTTAGGAGCTGCTATGCTGACCAGTGACATGGAGGCCACCATTTTCTTAGCCAGTGACAGTCAGGAGACAGAAAGAAGGAAAGAAAGGAAGAAAGGAAGAAAGAATCTACATTCCCAAAGAAAGAAAAAAATTAAGTAAATTTTAAAAAGTAAAAAAAAAATTAAGAAAGTAAGTAAATACATACATAAAAATAGACATAAAGAATGAATAAATGAATAAAACTAAATAATAATTGAAACATTCAATAAGTAAATGAGTCACGCTAAATCAGCAGATAAATAAACAGATATATGAAAGAAGATAAGGAAGTGAAGGAATGAATGAACAAGTAAGTAAGTAAGTAAGTAAATAACTAGGTGGGTCATTTTTTTTAAAGAAGTAAGTAAATGAGATGGGCTGAACAGATAGTAAGTAAGTAAGTAAGTAAGCAAGCAAGCAAGCAAGCAATCGTGAAAAAAAAAATGAGAGCCGGGCGATGGTGGCGCACGCCTTTAATCCCAGTACTCGGGAGGCAGAGGTAGGCGGATCTCTGTGAGTTCGAGACCAGCCTGGTCTACAGTGCTAGTTCCAGGACAGGCTCCAAAGCCACAGAGAAACCCTGTCTCGAAAAACCAAAAAAAAAAAAAAAGAGAGAGACACATCCATTCAATCCATAAAAGACAAAACGTGGAAATAAACATGTAAACTGGTCGACCCACCCAAAGCAGGAGGGAGGTCTCTGTCCAGCAGGGCCGTCTTCTTTCCAAGTTGCAGTCAGTCAGATCTCTGGGCAAACAGAAAAAGAAAGCAATTGTTTTCTACTTGAACAGTTTTAATATTACTCAAATGAATTAATATTCAGCTATTTATTCCCAGCCTTATTTACAACTGGATGCCCACCGAGCACCTTCCTCTCATAGCTAGCCCCTTCTACCCCTGCCCCATCTGGACAGATAGACAGGATGTATGTATGTATGTATGTATGTATAAATAAATAAATAAATAATAAAAAAGTAAAATAAAAATAAGTAAATAAATAAATTAAAAAAAAAAGTGTTTGGTGAGTGGGGCGTGTTGGCATAGAGAACAAAAGAGATAAACTAACCACCAACACATTGAAGAATGACATCATTCAATCAAGACATGGAAAAAGACAACTGGTCGACCCAAGTTCACAAGGCCAACTGGTCAACCCCGGTACTTAGCATTTTAAGGCCAAATATTTAATCGGACAACTGGTCGACCCGCTTCCAGTCCGTCAAAAAAAAGGAAGTGCACAGAGACAACTGGTCGACCCGTCAGGTCTAGGAAGATATAATATATATTATACATTAAAAAAAAAAAAAAAAAAAAAAAAAAGAGTCCAGCGGGACATCTGGTCGACCCGCCGCATCCCCGGGGGAAAAAAATGGCCTCCCGCCCGGTGGGAGGGACTACTGGTCTACCCCGGTCCTTTGGAGAAGGAGGTGGAGAGGGGGGAAAAAAAAGTGCGCCCAACCTCCGCCGCCTCCCCGACAGGCGCGCCGCGGCGCCACGGCGCGCGAGCGGAGGTCGGCGGCGAGAGGGGGCCCGGGGCGCCGCCAGACCCTCGCCCATCCTCCCCCGGGAAGAGGGATGGAGAGGGAAAGGCGCGCGCCCGGGAAAGAGGGGACACACCCGCCGGCCGCTGCGGTGCGGTGAGGCAAGCAGCGGGAGTGGACGGAGGAGAGCGAGAGCGGGAAGAGAGCCGCCGTCCGCCGTGAGCCGCCAGCGGCAGAGCCAGACACGGGTCCTCGGACGGGGCGAGGAGGGCAGGCGAGCCGGCGCCCGTCCCCCTTCCCCCTCTCTCGACCTCTCTCTCACGACCGCCACGCGCGCCCGTGCGCACGCACACTTCCGTGCGCACAACACACGTGCGACCCGGGGAGCGCGCCTCCCGGCGAGAACTCGGGCGAGGCAGGCGAGCGGGCGGGCAGAGCCGCCGCCGCTGCTCTCTCACGTTAATGATCCTTCCGCAGGTTCACCTACGGAAACCTTGTTACGACTTTTACTTCCTCTAGATAGTCAAGTTGGTGAACAACCACAAATAAGCAAACAAATAGAGAGATAATAACAATAAAAATATTTGAGAGTTCAAATAATTGACTTCATCCACAATAAAAGAATATAAAAATAAAAATATCAAATGCACTTGAACACATTGGCACAGGAGAACGCTTGCTAAATAGAACCCCAGTAGCACAGACACTGAGAGAAAAAGAAAAAAGAAAAAAAAAAGAAAAACAAAACAAAAAAAAAGAACAAAGAAAAAAACTAAAGAGAGAAAAAAAAGAAAAAAAAAGAAAAGAAGAAGAAAAAAAAAGAAAAAAAGAAAAAAAGAAAAAAAAGAAAAAAAAAGAAAGAAAAAAGAAAAAAAAAGAAAAAAAAACAGACACTGAGAGAAACAATTAATAAGTGAGACCTCCTGAAACTGAAAAGCTTCTGTAAAGCAAAGAACATGGCCAACAAGACAAAACGACGGCCTTACAGAATGGGAAAAGATCTTCACTAATCTCCAAAATACACAAAGAAGTCGAGAAATTGGTCATCCAAAGAACAAATAATCCAATTTTAAAAAATGGAGTACAGACCTAAACAGAGAACTCTCAACAGAGGGATCTAAAATGGTTGAAAGACACTTAAATGTATTTAGTGATTATATTTCTTTTCCCTTAGGGATAAAGAAATGGAGAAGTTCTTTGAAGCAGTAAGTCACAAAAACACCAGGCCGTTAAACTTCAGCTACAGGGAAACCCTGTCTCGTGGAAAAACAAAACAACAACAACAACAAAAAAAAAAAATCCTGAAGCCAGTGATCATTGCAAACATCTGTATGTTCAGATACTGAGCCTGAGCAAGTTAGAGTGTCACAGATTTGCTGCAATTCATTGCAAATTTCATGTGGATCACAAATCCTGCTCAAGTTACAGCTGTTAGTGTCAGTGTGAACCTTGACACCATCTCTACTGGATTCCTGTCAGCTGGGCTCCGGTCTGCTAGAAAAGCAGAAGAACTAAGGTACCGTAATTAACCTCTTCTGTGCCCCACCTGCAAGAACACTCTGTAAGCTACAGTTCTGAAAACAGCCTGGTCCTGGCATAAGAACAGACAGGAGGACCAATGGAACCGAATAGAAGACCCGGATATCGATCCACACATCTTCGAACACCTGATCTTTGATAAAGAAGTCAAAAATATCCAATAGAAAAAAAAAGAAAGCATGTGAGTTCAAGACCAGCCTGGTCTACAAGAGCTAGTTCCAGGACAGGCTCCAAAAAAAAAAAAAAAAACTACAGAACAACCCTGTCTCGAAAAAAAAAAGAAAGAAAGAAAGAAAGAAAGAAAGAAAGAAAGAAAGAAGAAAAAGAAAACAGTGCTGTCCTCGAAAATGCCCTCTCCCTTTGAACACGGCCCCTCCTTTGGGCTGAGTTTCCCACACAGCTCTGATGATGCAGGAGGATGCCGAGGGCCCAGTTGGTGCCTGTATCTGTGCCTTGGCAGCAGCTATTCATGTCTTGCCACTCAGAGTCAAATTCCCTTAAGTTTAGCCTTCCCTAAGTGCTTGTTCACTTCAGAAGACTCAACCCTCATCTTCCATGTCCTCCTGGCCTAATTTCTCATATTACTGTTTTACTGAGTATGAATCAGTAATATGAGATGTTCAGGAGAGGGAGGAAGGGTCATTCATGAAAAAAGTGAGTGTTCAACTAACTAACTCCCCATGGGTTCAGGAAGTAGTGAGAAGATATTAATGAAGCAGAGAGAAATTTCTGGTTTTGGAAGGAGGAAATCCTGAATGGCTCCCTCTGTGTCGGAGGAGAGACTCCTGGAAAGGAAACCTCAGGTTCCGGTTGGTCGGTCGGTCGGTCGGTCGGTCAGTTCGGGGAGAAATATCAGCAAGGAGGTAAAGGCCGTGCCTCACGACATCAGCAGTCCCTTCTCTGGAAATTCCACGGTATCCCAGAGAGCTCTCGGAATTTTGTGATGTCACTCGTGTCCTAGAAACGCCAACTGCCCTCAAGACACACTCTCTCGGTGCCTATAAGACTCGGTTCTAGACATGTTGTCTAGAGAATGGAGATCGTTCGTGGAGAGGCCAGAGGGAGGAAGAAGAAAGCTGGCCTCAGATCTCACAGGAAAACATGGAGAAATAATTAGTGGTCCTGGGGAAGACGAAGTGAGTTCACCACTAGCAGGGACTAGAGAGATTTCTGGATGTGATGGCTTTGAGACTTCCAGGGCTAGGGCTCAGGAACTGGGAGGTTTCTGGGATGAAACAGGTCTGTCTGTCTTGTTTCTCTGAGTTCCTAAAGGGCCAACCCACATCAAAGATTCACGATAGTTGATTTGACAAAGTCGGGAATTGACAAGGAGTGCGGAAGGAGTCAGTGAGATTTCAATACCAGCACTGACTGCACATCATCACCCCCCCCCCCGGTCCTTTTCGTTGTGTAGCAATAATAATAGAGAAAGGGGAGTAGTGCTCTGCCAAAGCCCGTATTTTACCATGCCTTATATCACAGCCATTAGCAGGGTTGAGGCATCAAGTGCTGCAGTCAGTCTGACTCCTGTGACCCCCCTAAGGTTTCTGGCTTCCCAGTTTTGAGTGACACCATGGTCTCCAGTTCAGCTTGAGAGCTCTTTAAGAGCCAATGGAGGAGAGAGTGGAAAGAGACTGCCATTTTTTTCTTTTTCCTTGTCTTTCTTTCTTTTGCTGTTTTGCTTTGTTTTTCAAGAAAGGGTTTCTTTTTGTATCTTGGGCTGTCCTAAAACTCACTCTGTAAATCAGGCCATCTTTGAATTCACAGAGATCTGTGTGTGTGCTGTGATTAAAGCCCGGCTGAGACTGCAATTTCTTGTTAGCTCTGGGTGTCCTGAGCTGTTAGTAAGTGACAATGGCTCTGTGTTGTGAATCTCTGTGAATCCAGACTATGTTATGTCCTTCAATGACATGAGTCTGAAGCATCAAGCACCCACCCACCCCTATACTCCCTGAGGTCTCTGAAGTCACACACAGCGCAGCCTCTATGGGTCTGAATAAGGCTTAGAAAGCTTTTCCCTGGTTCACCTGGTGCAGAGGAAACCAGGTAAGTTCTGAGAGACATGCACCACCTTCCTACAGAAAGAAGGGAGGACTGATTAGCTAATACCCACAGAGGGGGAAACTCAAGTCTGGTATTTCAGACAGAACCTGCTTGGACAAAGTCTCATCTGTCAGTCACTTCCTGAGGGAAGGAGGGAGGGAGGGAGGGAGGGAGGAAGGAAGGACCACAATTATCTCTCCTCTGTGTCCTTTTTACGCTCTTTTCATGCTCTGATGAATATTGTGATTCAAGTTGGCCATGTCCCCTTTTCCACAGCATGTGCACTGTGGCTCTAGATCAAGGAATCAGTTTGTTTGTGTGTTTTGCTCTATCTAGGAGAAGCACCATAGCAGTTGCATACTGACTGAGAAATTTGATTTTTAGGAAATGATTTTTCATATCTGTGAGTGGTCTCTCCATAGATAGCCACTCATCTTTCTTTAAACTTGAGTATAGGAATGAATGATCCCTCCCTCCCTCCCTCCCTCCCTCCCTCCCTCTCTCCCTCTTCATGGGAATGAGTGTCTGCTCTTGCATTGAGGGCTCCCCAGTTCTCAGCATCTCCAGCCCAACCTGTCACAAGCTGATCACACATTTGCAAACTTGGGATATATTCTGCTGAAGTTTTGGGATAATGAATTTCATCAACTATGGGACTAACTTTGTTCTGACAGGACACTCACTCACAATCTCTCCTCATCACACCCACATAGTGTAACAACTTTGTGTTTCCTCCACAATGTGCTCATTTCTGTCAGGGAACTGAAAGCCGGCCAGCCAGCCAACACTATTTTTCCTTGTTTCTCATTTTGTTCTTATATTCTGTCTCTCCCCCCCCCCCCCGCCTGGAAAACTTTCAGAGTTCACTCTGCCCCCTGAGTAAAGGTGTTATGCTTCCTTTTATTGTATATTTAGTGTGTGTGTGTGTGTGTGTGTGTGTGAGAGAGAGAGAGAGAGAGAGAGAGAGATTCATTATGAAATCAAAAGTCAGTCAACAACAGCAAACTTTGTATTTATTTGTCCATCCACGTATTTGCTTGTTTACTTACTTACTTACTTACTTACTCACTCACTCACTCACCCACTTCATTTATTATTTATTTATTTATTTATTTGCAGTGGAAGACTTAATTCAGTAAGAATGATCAGAAGGGTAGGTAGGGTATCCTTGGGAAAAGAGTAAGATATCACGATGACTTTCCCTTCCAAGAGGGAGCTTTCTAGTAAGACGTGAAACCACAGTTTCAAGGGCCCGCTTTCCACAAGTCCTTTTCCAAGGTCAGGCATTTCTTAGGTAAGCAAGGGTCTCCATTCATTCCCTTTGAGGAACTCTCAGGCCCTGCCCTGACATTAACCTCTGACTCCTGCCTATTGTCAAGGCCAATGGGACACTCCTCAGCCCCTCCCTGACCTGAGGTGACCTGAGAAGCCACAGCCCACCCCAGTTCACAGGCCTCTCTTTATCTATCTATCTAACTAAGTAACTGTACAGCATAAAATGTGGAATCTCTTCTCAATGAAATGCTGTTGGCAGCCATTCGATGAATTTATTCTCATCTCAGATCCTGTCCAGCAGGGATGTCTTCTT
The DNA here is from genome assembly GCF_037038515.1 of Microtus pennsylvanicus. Taxonomy (NCBI): domain Eukaryota; kingdom Metazoa; phylum Chordata; class Mammalia; order Rodentia; family Cricetidae; genus Microtus; species Microtus pennsylvanicus. The sequence continues at coordinate 31,146 of NW_027460982.1, forward strand.
TCCGTGTTTCTTCTTCTTTTGTATGTTGCAGTCAGTTCAGATGTGCTGGTATATGGTGAGAAAGAGAGAGAGAGAGAAATGGAATTGCTTTTTATTTATTTGAAGAGTTTTAATGATTTAATATTCAGCTATTTCCAGCCTTATTTACCAGCACATTTATTATTACCAGCGAGCACCTTCCTCTGAAAACATTGGAATCGCCCCCCATCTGTACATGTCATGCACGTGCGTGCATATGTGTGTGTGTGTGTGTGTGTGTGTGTGTGTGTGAGCGTGTGCGCATCCCATCTATCTATCTATCTATCTATCTATCTATCTATCTATCTATCTATCTATCTATGTATCCCTTCATCAAATTCCATTTTAGGAGCTGCTATGCTGACCAGTGACATGGAGGCCACCATTTTCTTAGCCAGTGACAGTCAGGAGACAGAAAGAAGGAAAGAAAGGAAGAAAGGAAGAAAGAATCTACATTCCCAAAGAAAGAAAAAAATTAAGTAAATTTTAAAAAGTAAAAAAAAAATTAAGAAAGTAAGTAAATACATACATAAAAATAGACATAAAGAATGAATAAATGAATAAAACTAAATAATAATTGAAACATTCAATAAGTAAATGAGTCACGCTAAATCAGCAGATAAATAAACAGATATATGAAAGAAGATAAGGAAGTGAAGGAATGAATGAACAAGTAAGTAAGTAAGTAAGTAAGTAAATAACTAGGTGGGTCATTTTTTTTAAAGAAGTAAGTAAATGAGATGGGCTGAACAGATAGTAAGTAAGTAAGTAAGTAAGCAAGCAAGCAAGCAAGCAATCGTGAAAAAAAAAATGAGAGCCGGGCGATGGTGGCGCACGCCTTTAATCCCAGTACTCGGGAGGCAGAGGTAGGCGGATCTCTGTGAGTTCGAGACCAGCCTGGTCTACAGTGCTAGTTCCAGGACAGGCTCCAAAGCCACAGAGAAACCCTGTCTCGAAAAACCAAAAAAAAAAAAAAAGAGAGAGACACATCCATTCAATCCATAAAAGACAAAACGTGGAAATAAACATGTAAACTGGTCGACCCACCCAAAGCAGGAGGGAGGTCTCTGTCCAGCAGGGCCGTCTTCTTTCCAAGTTGCAGTCAGTCAGATCTCTGGGCAAACAGAAAAAGAAAGCAATTGTTTTCTACTTGAACAGTTTTAATATTACTCAAATGAATTAATATTCAGCTATTTATTCCCAGCCTTATTTACAACTGGATGCCCACCGAGCACCTTCCTCTCATAGCTAGCCCCTTCTACCCCTGCCCCATCTGGACAGATAGACAGGATGTATGTATGTATGTATGTATGTATAAATAAATAAATAAATAATAAAAAAGTAAAATAAAAATAAGTAAATAAATAAATTAAAAAAAAAAGTGTTTGGTGAGTGGGGCGTGTTGGCATAGAGAACAAAAGAGATAAACTAACCACCAACACATTGAAGAATGACATCATTCAATCAAGACATGGAAAAAGACAACTGGTCGACCCAAGTTCACAAGGCCAACTGGTCAACCCCGGTACTTAGCATTTTAAGGCCAAATATTTAATCGGACAACTGGTCGACCCGCTTCCAGTCCGTCAAAAAAAAGGAAGTGCACAGAGACAACTGGTCGACCCGTCAGGTCTAGGAAGATATAATATATATTATACATTAAAAAAAAAAAAAAAAAAAAAAAAAAAAGAGTCCAGCGGGACATCTGGTCGACCCGCCGCATCCCCGGGGGAAAAAAATGGCCTCCCGCCCGGTGGGAGGGACTACTGGTCTACCCCGGTCCTTTGGAGAAGGAGGTGGAGAGGGGGGAAAAAAAAGTGCGCCCAACCTCCGCCGCCTCCCCGACAGGCGCGCCGCGGCGCCACGGCGCGCGAGCGGAGGTCGGCGGCGAGAGGGGGCCCGGGGCGCCGCCAGACCCTCGCCCATCCTCCCCCGGGAAGAGGGATGGAGAGGGAAAGGCGCGCGCCCGGGAAAGAGGGGACACACCCGCCGGCCGCTGCGGTGCGGTGAGGCAAGCAGCGGGAGTGGACGGAGGAGAGCGAGAGCGGGAAGAGAGCCGCCGTCCGCCGTGAGCCGCCAGCGGCAGAGCCAGACACGGGTCCTCGGACGGGGCGAGGAGGGCAGGCGAGCCGGCGCCCGTCCCCCTTCCCCCTCTCTCGACCTCTCTCTCACGACCGCCACGCGCGCCCGTGCGCACGCACACTTCCGTGCGCACAACACACGTGCGACCCGGGGAGCGCGCCTCCCGGCGAGAACTCGGGCGAGGCAGGCGAGCGGGCGGGCAGAGCCGCCGCCGCTGCTCTCTCACGTTAATGATCCTTCCGCAGGTTCACCTACGGAAACCTTGTTACGACTTTTACTTCCTCTAGATAGTCAAGTTGGTGAACAACCACAAATAAGCAAACAAATAGAGAGATAATAACAATAAAAATATTTGAGAGTTCAAATAATTGACTTCATCCACAATAAAAGAATATAAAAATAAAAATATCAAATGCACTTGAACACATTGGCACAGGAGAACGCTTGCTAAATAGAACCCCAGTAGCACAGACACTGAGAGAAAAAGAAAAAAGAAAAAAAAAAGAAAAACAAAACAAAAAAAAAGAACAAAGAAAAAAACTAAAGAGAGAAAAAAAAGAAAAAAAAAGAAAAGAAGAAGAAAAAAAAAGAAAAAAAGAAAAAAAGAAAAAAAAGAAAAAAAAAAGAAAGAAAAAAGAAAAAAAAACAGACACTGAGAGAAACAATTAATAAGTGAGACCTCCTGAAACTGAAAAGCTTCTGTAAAGCAAAGAACATGGCCAACAAGACAAAACGACGGCCTTACAGAATGGGAAAAGATCTTCACTAATCTCCAAAATACACAAAGAAGTCGAGAAATTGGTCATCCAAAGAACAAATAATCCAATTTTAAAAAATGGAGTACAGACCTAAACAGAGAACTCTCAACAGAGGGATCTAAAATGGTTGAAAGACACTTAAATGTATTTAGTGATTATATTTCTTTTCCCTTAGGGATAAAGAAATGGAGAAGTTCTTTGAAGCAGTAAGTCACAAAAACACCAGGCCGTTAAACTTCAGCTACAGGGAAACCCTGTCTCGTGGAAAAACAAAACAACAACAACAACAAAAAAAAAAATCCTGAAGCCAGTGATCATTGCAAACATCTGTATGTTCAGATACTGAGCCTGAGCAAGTTAGAGTGTCACAGATTTGCTGCAATTCATTGCAAATTTCATGTGGATCACAAATCCTGCTCAAGTTACAGCTGTTAGTGTCAGTGTGAACCTTGACACCATCTCTACTGGATTCCTGTCAGCTGGGCTCCGGTCTGCTAGAAAAGCAGAAGAACTAAGGTACCGTAATTAACCTCTTCTGTGCCCCACCTGCAAGAACACTCTGTAAGCTACAGTTCTGAAAACAGCCTGGTCCTGGCATAAGAACAGACAGGAGGACCAATGGAACCGAATAGAAGACCCGGATATCGATCCACACATCTTCGAACACCTGATCTTTGATAAAGAAGTCAAAAATATCCAATAGAAAAAAAAAGAAAGCATGTGAGTTCAAGACCAGCCTGGTCTACAAGAGCTAGTTCCAGGACAGGCTCCAAAAAAAAAAAAAAAACTACAGAACAACCCTGTCTCGAAAAAAAAAAAAGAAAGAAAGAAAGAAAGAAAGAAAGAAAGAAAGAAAGAAGAAAAAGAAAACAGTGCTGTCCTCGAAAATGCCCTCTCCCTTTGAACACGGCCCCTCCTTTGGGCTGAGTTTCCCACACAGCTCTGATGATGCAGGAGGATGCCGAGGGCCCAGTTGGTGCCTGTATCTGTGCCTTGGCAGCAGCTATTCATGTCTTGCCACTCAGAGTCAAATTCCCTTAAGTTTAGCCTTCCCTAAGTGCTTGTTCACTTCAGAAGACTCAACCCTCATCTTCCATGTCCTCCTGGCCTAATTTCTCATATTACTGTTTTACTGAGTATGAATCAGTAATATGAGATGTTCAGGAGAGGGAGGAAGGGTCATTCATGAAAAAAGTGAGTGTTCAACTAACTAACTCCCCATGGGTTCAGGAAGTAGTGAGAAGATATTAATGAAGCAGAGAGAAATTTCTGGTTTTGGAAGGAGGAAATCCTGAATGGCTCCCTCTGTGTCGGAGGAGAGACTCCTGGAAAGGAAACCTCAGGTTCCGGTTGGTCGGTCGGTCGGTCGGTCGGTCAGTTCGGGGAGAAATATCAGCAAGGAGGTAAAGGCCGTGCCTCACGACATCAGCAGTCCCTTCTCTGGAAATTCCACGGTATCCCAGAGAGCTCTCGGAATTTTGTGATGTCACTCGTGTCCTAGAAACGCCAACTGCCCTCAAGACACACTCTCTCGGTGCCTATAAGACTCGGTTCTAGACATGTTGTCTAGAGAATGGAGATCGTTCGTGGAGAGGCCAGAGGGAGGAAGAAGAAAGCTGGCCTCAGATCTCACAGGAAAACATGGAGAAATAATTAGTGGTCCTGGGGAAGACGAAGTGAGTTCACCACTAGCAGGGACTAGAGAGATTTCTGGATGTGATGGCTTTGAGACTTCCAGGGCTAGGGCTCAGGAACTGGGAGGTTTCTGGGATGAAACAGGTCTGTCTGTCTTGTTTCTCTGAGTTCCTAAAGGGCCAACCCACATCAAAGATTCACGATAGTTGATTTGACAAAGTCGGGAATTGACAAGGAGTGCGGAAGGAGTCAGTGAGATTTCAATACCAGCACTGACTGCACATCATCACCCCCCCCCCCGGTCCTTTTCGTTGTGTAGCAATAATAATAGAGAAAGGGGAGTAGTGCTCTGCCAAAGCCCGTATTTTACCATGCCTTATATCACAGCCATTAGCAGGGTTGAGGCATCAAGTGCTGCAGTCAGTCCGACTCCTGTGACCCCCCTAAGGTTTCTGGCTTCCCAGTTTTGAGTGACACCATGGTCTCCAGTTCAGCTTGAGAGCTCTTTAAGAGCCAATGGAGGAGAGAGTGGAAAGAGACTGCCATTTTTTTCTTTTTCCTTGTCTTTCTTTCTTTTGCTGTTTTGCTTTGTTTTTCAAGAAAGGGTTTCTTTTTGTATCTTGGGCTGTCCTAAAACTCACTCTGTAAATCAGGCCATCTTTGAATTCACAGAGATCTGTGTGTGTGCTGTGATTAAAGCCCGGCTGAGACTGCAATTTCTTGTTAGCTCTGGGTGTCCTGAGCTGTTAGTAAGTGACAATGGCTCTGTGTTGTGAATCTCTGTGAATCCAGACTATGTTATGTCCTTCAATGACATGAGTCTGAAGCATCAAGCACCCACCCACCCCTATACTCCCTGAGGTCTCTGAAGTCACACACAGCGCAGCCTCTATGGGTCTGAATAAGGCTTAGAAAGCTTTTCCCTGGTTCACCTGGTGCAGAGGAAACCAGGTAAGTTCTGAGAGACATGCACCACCTTCCTACAGAAAGAAGGGAGGACTGATTAGCTAATACCCACAGAGGGGGAAACTCAAGTCTGGTATTTCAGACAGAACCTGCTTGGACAAAGTCTCATCTGTCAGTCACTTCCTGAGGGAAGGAGGGAGGGAGGGAGGGAGGGAGGAAGGAAGGACCACAATTATCTCTCCTCTGTGTCCTTTTTACGCTCTTTTCATGCTCTGATGAATATTGTGATTCAAGTTGGCCATGTCCCCTTTTCCACAGCATGTGCACTGTGGCTCTAGATCAAGGAATCAGTTTGTTTGTGTGTTTTGCTCTATCTAGGAGAAGCACCATAGCAGTTGCATACTGACTGAGAAATTTGATTTTTAGGAAATGATTTTTCATATCTGTGAGTGGTCTCTCCATAGATAGCCACTCATCTTTCTTTAAACTTGAGTATAGGAATGAATGATCCCTCCCTCCCTCCCTCCCTCCCTCCCTCCCTCTCTCCCTCTTCATGGGAATGAGTGTCTGCTCTTGCATTGAGGGCTCCCCAGTTCTCAGCATCTCCAGCCCAACCTGTCACAAGCTGATCACACATTTGCAAACTTGGGATATATTCTGCTGAAGTTTTGGGATAATGAATTTCATCAACTATGGGACTAACTTTGTTCTGACAGGACACTCACTCACAATCTCTCCTCATCACACCCACATAGTGTAACAACTTTGTGTTTCCTCCACAATGTGCTCATTTCTGTCAGGGAACTGAAAGCCGGCCAGCCAGCCAACACTATTTTTCCTTGTTTCTCATTTTGTTCTTATATTCTGTCTCTCCCCCCCCCCCCGCCTGGAAAACTTTCAGAGTTCACTCTGCCCCCTGAGTAAAGGTGTTATGCTTCCTTTTATTGTATATTTAGTGTGTGTGTGTGTGTGTGTGTGTGAGAGAGAGAGAGAGAGAGAGAGAGAGAGAGATTCATTATGAAATCAAAAGTCAGTCAACAACAGCAAACTTTGTATTTATTTGTCCATCCACGTATTTGCTTGTTTACTTACTTACTTACTTACTTACTCACTCACTCACTCACCCACTTCATTTATTATTTATTTATTTATTTATTTGCAGTGGAAGACTTAATTCAGTAAGAATGATCAGAAGGGTAGGTAGGGTATCCTTGGGAAAAGAGTAAGATATCACGATGACTTTCCCTTCCAAGAGGGAGCTTTCTAGTAAGACGTGAAACCACAGTTTCAAGGGCCCGCTTTCCACAAGTCCTTTTCCAAGGTCAGGCATTTCTTAGGTAAGCAAGGGTCTCCATTCATTCCCTTTGAGGAACTCTCAGGCCCTGCCCTGACATTAACCTCTGACTCCTGCCTATTGTCAAGGCCAATGGGACACTCCTCAGCCCCTCCCTGACCTGAGGTGACCTGAGAAGCCACAGCCCACCCCAGTTCACAGGCCTCTCTTTATCTATCTATCTAACTAAGTAACTGTACAGCATAAAATGTGGAATCTCTTCTCAATGAAATGCTGTTGGCAGCCATTCGATGAATTTATTCTCATCTCAGATCCTGTCCAGCAGGGATGTCTTCTTTCCGTGTTTCTTCTTCTTTTGTATGTTGCAGTCAGTTCAGATGTGCTGGTATATGGTGAGAAAGAGAGAGAGAGAGAAATGGAATTGCTTTTTATTTATTTGAAGAGTTTTAATGATTTAATATTCAGCTATTTCCAGCCTTATTTACCAGCACATTTATTATTACCAGCGAGCACCTTCCTCTGAAAACATTGGAATCGCCCCCCATCTGTACATGTCATGCACGTGCGTGCATATGTGTGTGTGTGTGTGTGTGTGTGTGTGAGCGTGTGCGCATCCCATCTATCTATCTATCTATCTATCTATCTATCTATCTATCTATCTATCTATCTATCTATGTATCCCTTCATCAAATTCCATTTTAGGAGCTGCTATGCTGACCAGTGACATGGAGGCCACCATTTTCTTAGCCAGTGACAGTCAGGAGACAGAAAGAAGGAAAGAAAGGAAGAAAGGAAGAAAGAATCTACATTCCCAAAGAAAGAAAAAAATTAAGTAAATTTTAAAAAGTAAAAAAAAAATTAAGAAAGTAAGTAAATACATACATAAAAATAGACATAAAGAATGAATAAATGAATAAAACTAAATAATAATTGAAACATTCAATAAGTAAATGAGTCACGCTAAATCAGCAGATAAATAAACAGATATATGAAAGAAGATAAGGAAGTGAAGGAATGAATGAACAAGTAAGTAAGTAAGTAAGTAAGTAAATAACTAGGTGGGTCATTTTTTTTAAAGAAGTAAGTAAATGAGATGGGCTGAACAGATAGTAAGTAAGTAAGTAAGTAAGCAAGCAAGCAAGCAAGCAATCGTGAAAAAAAAAATGAGAGCCGGGCGATGGTGGCGCACGCCTTTAATCCCAGTACTCGGGAGGCAGAGGTAGGCGGATCTCTGTGAGTTCGAGACCAGCCTGGTCTACAGTGCTAGTTCCAGGACAGGCTCCAAAGCCACAGAGAAACCCTGTCTCGAAAAACCAAAAAAAAAAAAAAAAGAGAGAGAGAGACACATCCATTCAATCCATAAAAGACAAAACGTGGAAATAAACATGTAAACTGGTCGACCCACCCAAAGCAGGAGGGAGGTCTCTGTCCAGCAGGGCCGTCTTCTTTCCAAGTTGCAGTCAGTCAGATCTCTGGGCAAACAGAAAAAGAAAGCAATTGTTTTCTACTTGAACAGTTTTAATATTACTCAAATGAATTAATATTCAGCTATTTATTCCCAGCCTTATTTACAACTGGATGCCCACCGAGCACCTTCCTCTCATAGCTAGCCCCTTCTACCCCTGCCCCATCTGGACAGATAGACAGGATGTATGTATGTATGTATGTATGTATAAATAAATAAATAAATAATAAAAAAGTAAAATAAAAATAAGTAAATAAATAAATTAAAAAAAAAAGTGTTTGGTGAGTGGGGCGTGTTGGCATAGAGAACAAAAGAGATAAACTAACCACCAACACATTGAAGAATGACATCATTCAATCAAGACATGGAAAAAGACAACTGGTCGACCCAAGTTCACAAGGCCAACTGGTCAACCCCGGTACTTAGCATTTTAAGGCCAAATATTTAATCGGACAACTGGTCGACCCGCTTCCAGTCCGTCAAAAAAAAGGAAGTGCACAGAGACAACTGGTCGACCCGTCAGGTCTAGGAAGATATAATATATATTATACATTAAAAAAAAAAAAAAAAAGAGTCCAGCGGGACATCTGGTCGACCCGCCGCATCCCCGGGGGAAAAAAATGGCCTCCCGCCCGGTGGGAGGGACTACTGGTCTACCCCGGTCCTTTGGAGAAGGAGGTGGAGAGGGGGGAAAAAAAAGTGCGCCCAACCTCCGCCGCCTCCCCGACAGGCGCGCCGCGGCGCCACGGCGCGCGAGCGGAGGTCGGCGGCGAGAGGGGGCCCGGGGCGCCGCCAGACCCTCGCCCATCCTCCCCCGGGAAGAGGGATGGAGAGGGAAAGGCGCGCGCCCGGGAAAGAGGGGACACACCCGCCGGCCGCTGCGGTGCGGTGAGGCAAGCAGCGGGAGTGGACGGAGGAGAGCGAGAGCGGGAAGAGAGCCGCCGTCCGCCGTGAGCCGCCAGCGGCAGAGCCAGACACGGGTCCTCGGACGGGGCGAGGAGGGCAGGCGAGCCGGCGCCCGTCCCCCTTCCCCCTCTCTCGACCTCTCTCTCACGACCGCCACGCGCGCCCGTGCGCACGCACACTTCCGTGCGCACAACACACGTGCGACCCGGGGAGCGCGCCTCCCGGCGAGAACTCGGGCGAGGCAGGCGAGCGGGCGGGCAGAGCCGCCGCCGCTGCTCTCTCACGTTAATGATCCTTCCGCAGGTTCACCTACGGAAACCTTGTTACGACTTTTACTTCCTCTAGATAGTCAAGTTGGTGAACAACCACAAATAAGCAAACAAATAGAGAGATAATAACAATAAAAATATTTGAGAGTTCAAATAATTGACTTCATCCACAATAAAAGAATATAAAAATAAAAATATCAAATGCACTTGAACACATTGGCACAGGAGAACGCTTGCTAAATAGAACCCCAGTAGCACAGACACTGAGAGAAAAAGAAAAAAGAAAAAAAAAAGAAAAACAAAACAAAAAAAAAGAACAAAGAAAAAAACTAAAGAGAGAAAAAAAAGAAAAAAAAAGAAAAGAAGAAGAAAAAAAAAGAAAAAAAGAAAAAAAGAAAAAAAAGAAAAAAAAAGAAAGAAAAAAGAAAAAAAAAGAAAAAAAAACAGACACTGAGAGAAACAATTAATAAGTGAGACCTCCTGAAACTGAAAAGCTTCTGTAAAGCAAAGAACATGGCCAACAAGACAAAACGACGGCCTTACAGAATGGGAAAAGATCTTCACTAATCTCCAAAATACACAAAGAAGTCGAGAAATTGGTCATCCAAAGAACAAATAATCCAATTTTAAAAAATGGAGTACAGACCTAAACAGAGAACTCTCAACAGAGGGATCTAAAATGGTTGAAAGACACTTAAATGTATTTAGTGATTATATTTCTTTTCCCTTAGGGATAAAGAAATGGAGAAGTTCTTTGAAGCAGTAAGTCACAAAAACACCAGGCCGTTAAACTTCAGCTACAGGGAAACCCTGTCTCGTGGAAAAACAAAACAACAACAACAAAAAAAAAATCCTGAAGCCAGTGATCATTGCAAACATCTGTATGTTCAGATACTGAGCCTGAGCAAGTTAGAGTGTCACAGATTTGCTGCAATTCATTGCAAATTTCATGTGGATCACAAATCCTGCTCAAGTTACAGCTGTTAGTGTCAGTGTGAACCTTGACACCATCTCTACTGGATTCCTGTCAGCTGGGCTCCGGTCTGCTAGAAAAGCAGAAGAACTAAGGTACCGTAATTAACCTCTTCTGTGCCCCACCTGCAAGAACACTCTGTAAGCTACAGTTCTGAAAACAGCCTGGTCCTGGCATAAGAACAGACAGGAGGACCAATGGAACCGAATAGAAGACCCGGATATCGATCCACACATCTTCGAACACCTGATCTTTGATAAAGAAGTCAAAAATATCCAATAGAAAAAAAAAGAAAGCATGTGAGTTCAAGACCAGCCTGGTCTACAAGAGCTAGTTCCAGGACAGGCTCCAAAAAAAAAAAAAAAAACTACAGAACAACCCTGTCTCGAAAAAAAAAAAAGAAAGAAAGAAAGAAAGAAAGAAAGAAAGAAGAAAAAGAAAACAGTGCTGTCCTCGAAAATGCCCTCTCCCTTTGAACACGGCCCCTCCTTTGGGCTGAGTTTCCCACACAGCTCTGATGATGCAGGAGGATGCCGAGGGCCCAGTTGGTGCCTGTATCTGTGCCTTGGCAGCAGCTATTCATGTCTTGCCACTCAGAGTCAAATTCCCTTAAGTTTAGCCTTCCCTAAGTGCTTGTTCACTTCAGAAGACTCAACCCTCATCTTCCATGTCCTCCTGGCCTAATTTCTCATATTACTGTTTTACTGAGTATGAATCAGTAATATGAGATGTTCAGGAGAGGGAGGAAGGGTCATTCATGAAAAAAGTGAGTGTTCAACTAACTAACTCCCCATGGGTTCAGGAAGTAGTGAGAAGATATTAATGAAGCAGAGAGAAATTTCTGGTTTTGGAAGGAGGAAATCCTGAATGGCTCCCTCTGTGTCGGAGGAGAGACTCCTGGAAAGGAAACCTCAGGTTCCGGTTGGTCGGTCGGTCGGTCGGTCGGTCAGTTCGGGGAGAAATATCAGCAAGGAGGTAAAGGCCGTGCCTCACGACATCAGCAGTCCCTTCTCTGGAAATTCCACGGTATCCCAGAGAGCTCTCGGAATTTTGTGATGTCACTCGTGTCCTAGAAACGCCAACTGCCCTCAAGACACACTCTCTCGGTGCCTATAAGACTCGGTTCTAGACATGTTGTCTAGAGAATGGAGATCGTTCGTGGAGAGGCCAGAGGGAGGAAGAAGAAAGCTGGCCTCAGATCTCACAGGAAAACATGGAGAAATAATTAGTGGTCCTGGGGAAGACGAAGTGAGTTCACCACTAGCAGGGACTAGAGAGATTTCTGGATGTGATGGCTTTGAGACTTCCAGGGCTAGGGCTCAGGAACTGGGAGGTTTCTGGGATGAAACAGGTCTGTCTGTCTTGTTTCTCTGAGTTCCTAAAGGGCCAACCCACATCAAAGATTCACGATAGTTGATTTGACAAAGTCGGGAATTGACAAGGAGTGCGGAAGGAGTCAGTGAGATTTCAATACCAGCACTGACTGCACATCATCACCCCCCCCCCCCCGGTCCTTTTCGTTGTGTAGCAATAATAATAGAGAAAGGGGAGTAGTGCTCTGCCAAAGCCCGTATTTTACCATGCCTTATATCACAGCCATTAGCAGGGTTGAGGCATCAAGTGCTGCAGTCAGTCCGACTCCTGTGACCCCCCTAAGGTTTCTGGCTTCCCAGTTTTGAGTGACACCATGGTCTCCAGTTCAGCTTGAGAGCTCTTTAAGAGCCAATGGAGGAGAGAGTGGAAAGAGACTGCCATTTTTTTCTTTTTCCTTGTCTTTCTTTCTTTTGCTGTTTTGCTTTGTTTTTCAAGAAAGGGTTTCTTTTTGTATCTTGGGCTGTCCTAAAACTCACTCTGTAAATCAGGCCATCTTTGAATTCACAGAGATCTGTGTGTGTGCTGTGATTAAAGCCCGGCTGAGACTGCAATTTCTTGTTAGCTCTGGGTGTCCTGAGCTGTTAGTAAGTGACAATGGCTCTGTGTTGTGAATCTCTGTGAATCCAGACTATGTTATGTCCTTCAATGACATGAGTCTGAAGCATCAAGCACCCACCCACCCCTATACTCCCTGAGGTCTCTGAAGTCACACACAGCGCAGCCTCTATGGGTCTGAATAAGGCTTAGAAAGCTTTTCCCTGGTTCACCTGGTGCAGAGGAAACCAGGTAAGTTCTGAGAGACATGCACCACCTTCCTACAGAAAGAAGGGAGGACTGATTAGCTAATACCCACAGAGGGGGAAACTCAAGTCTGGTATTTCAGACAGAACCTGCTTGGACAAAGTCTCATCTGTCAGTCACTTCCTGAGGGAAGGAGGGAGGGAGGGAGGGAGGGAGGAAGGAAGGACCACAATTATCTCTCCTCTGTGTCCTTTTTACGCTCTTTTCATGCTCTGATGAATATTGTGATTCAAGTTGGCCATGTCCCCTTTTCCACAGCATGTGCACTGTGGCTCTAGATCAAGGAATCAGTTTGTTTGTGTGTTTTGCTCTATCTAGGAGAAGCACCATAGCAGTTGCATACTGACTGAGAAATTTGATTTTTAGGAAATGATTTTTCATATCTGTGAGTGGTCTCTCCATAGATAGCCACTCATCTTTCTTTAAACTTGAGTATAGGAATGAATGATCCCTCCCTCCCTCCCTCCCTCCCTCCCTCCCTCCCTCTCTCCCTCTTCATGGGAATGAGTGTCTGCTCTTGCATTGAGGGCTCCCCAGTTCTCAGCATCTCCAGCCCAACCTGTCACAAGCTGATCACACATTTGCAAACTTGGGATATATTCTGCTGAAGTTTTGGGATAATGAATTTCATCAACTATGGGACTAACTTTGTTCTGACAGGACACTCACTCACAATCTCTCCTCATCACACCCACATAGTGTAACAACTTTGTGTTTCCTCCACAATGTGCTCATTTCTGTCAGGGAACTGAAAGCCGGCCAGCCAGCCAACACTATTTTTCCTTGTTTCTCATTTTGTTCTTATATTCTGTCTCTCCCCCCCCCCCGCCTGGAAAACTTTCAGAGTTCACTCTGCCCCCTGAGTAAAGGTGTTATGCTTCCTTTTATTGTATATTTAGTGTGTGTGTGTGTGTGTGTGTGAGAGAGAGAGAGAGAGAGAGAGAGAGAGAGAGATTCATTATGAAATCAAAAGTCAGTCAACAACAGCAAACTTTGTATTTATTTGTCCATCCACGTATTTGCTTGTTTACTTACTTACTTACTTACTTACTCACTCACTCACTCACCCACTTCATTTATTATTTATTTATTTATTTATTTGCAGTGGAAGACTTAATTCAGTAAGAATGATCAGAAGGGTAGGTAGGGTATCCTTGGGAAAAGAGTAAGATATCACGATGACTTTCCCTTCCAAGAGGGAGCTTTCTAGTAAGACGTGAAACCACAGTTTCAAGGGCCCGCTTTCCACAAGTCCTTTTCCAAGGTCAGGCATTTCTTAGGTAAGCAAGGGTCTCCATTCATTCCCTTTGAGGAACTCTCAGGCCCTGCCCTGACATTAACCTCTGACTCCTGCCTATTGTCAAGGCCAATGGGACACTCCTCAGCCCCTCCCTGACCTGAGGTGACCTGAGAAGCCACAGCCCACCCCAGTTCACAGGCCTCTCTTTATCTATCTATCTAACTAAGTAACTGTACAGCATAAAATGTGGAATCTCTTCTCAATGAAATGCTGTTGGCAGCCATTCGATGAATTTATTCTCATCTCAGATCCTGTCCAGCAGGGATGTCTTCTTTCCGTGTTTCTTCTTCTTTTGTATGTTGCAGTCAGTTCAGATGTGCTGGTATATGGTGAGAAAGAGAGAGAGAGAGAAATGGAATTGCTTTTTATTTATTTGAAGAGTTTTAATGATTTAATATTCAGCTATTTCCAGCCTTATTTACCAGCACATTTATTATTACCAGCGAGCACCTTCCTCTGAAAACATTGGAATCGCCCCCCATCTGTACATGTCATGCACGTGCGTGCATATGTGTGTGTGTGTGTGTGTGTGTGTGTGTGTGTGTGTGAGCGTGTGCGCATCCCATCTATCTATCTATCTATCTATCTATCTATCTATCTATCTATCTATCTATCTATCTATGTATCCCTTCATCAAATTCCATTTTAGGAGCTGCTATGCTGACCAGTGACATGGAGGCCACCATTTTCTTAGCCAGTGACAGTCAGGAGACAGAAAGAAGGAAAGAAAGGAAGAAAGGAAGAAAGAATCTACATTCCCAAAGAAAGAAAAAAATTAAGTAAATTTTAAAAAGTAAAAAAAAAATTAAGAAAGTAAGTAAATACATACATAAAAATAGACATAAAGAATGAATAAATGAATAAAACTAAATAATAATTGAAACATTCAATAAGTAAATGAGTCACGCTAAATCAGCAGATAAATAAACAGATATATGAAAGAAGATAAGGAAGTGAAGGAATGAATGAACAAGTAAGTAAGTAAGTAAGTAAGTAAATAACTAGGTGGGTCATTTTTTTTAAAGAAGTAAGTAAATGAGATGGGCTGAACAGATAGTAAGTAAGTAAGTAAGCAAGCAAGCAAGCAAGCAATCGTGAAAAAAAAAATGAGAGCCGGGCGATGGTGGCGCACGCCTTTAATCCCAGTACTCGGGAGGCAGAGGTAGGCGGATCTCTGTGAGTTCGAGACCAGCCTGGTCTACAGTGCTAGTTCCAGGACAGGCTCCAAAGCCACAGAGAAACCCTGTCTCGAAAAACCAAAAAAAAAAAAAAGAGAGAGACACATCCATTCAATCCATAAAAGACAAAACGTGGAAATAAACATGTAAACTGGTCGACCCACCCAAAGCAGGAGGGAGGTCTCTGTCCAGCAGGGCCGTCTTCTTTCCAAGTTGCAGTCAGTCAGATCTCTGGGCAAACAGAAAAAGAAAGCAATTGTTTTCTACTTGAACAGTTTTAATATTACTCAAATGAATTAATATTCAGCTATTTATTCCCAGCCTTATTTACAACTGGATGCCCACCGAGCACCTTCCTCTCATAGCTAGCCCCTTCTACCCCTGCCCCATCTGGACAGATAGACAGGATGTATGTATGTATGTATGTATGTATAAATAAATAAATAAATAATAAAAAAGTAAAATAAAAATAAGTAAATAAATAAATTAAAAAAAAAAGTGTTTGGTGAGTGGGGCGTGTTGGCATAGAGAACAAAAGAGATAAACTAACCACCAACACATTGAAGAATGACATCATTCAATCAAGACATGGAAAAAGACAACTGGTCGACCCAAGTTCACAAGGCCAACTGGTCAACCCCGGTACTTAGCATTTTAAGGCCAAATATTTAATCGGACAACTGGTCGACCCGCTTCCAGTCCGTCAAAAAAAAGGAAGTGCACAGAGACAACTGGTCGACCCGTCAGGTCTAGGAAGATATAATATATATTATACATTAAAAAAAAAAAAAAAAAAAAAAAAAAAGAGTCCAGCGGGACATCTGGTCGACCCGCCGCATCCCCGGGGGAAAAAAATGGCCTCCCGCCCGGTGGGAGGGACTACTGGTCTACCCCGGTCCTTTGGAGAAGGAGGTGGAGAGGGGGGAAAAAAAAGTGCGCCCAACCTCCGCCGCCTCCCCGACAGGCGCGCCGCGGCGCCACGGCGCGCGAGCGGAGGTCGGCGGCGAGAGGGGGCCCGGGGCGCCGCCAGACCCTCGCCCATCCTCCCCCGGGAAGAGGGATGGAGAGGGAAAGGCGCGCGCCCGGGAAAGAGGGGACACACCCGCCGGCCGCTGCGGTGCGGTGAGGCAAGCAGCGGGAGTGGACGGAGGAGAGCGAGAGCGGGAAGAGAGCCGCCGTCCGCCGTGAGCCGCCAGCGGCAGAGCCAGACACGGGTCCTCGGACGGGGCGAGGAGGGCAGGCGAGCCGGCGCCCGTCCCCCTTCCCCCTCTCTCGACCTCTCTCTCACGACCGCCACGCGCGCCCGTGCGCACGCACACTTCCGTGCGCACAACACACGTGCGACCCGGGGAGCGCGCCTCCCGGCGAGAACTCGGGCGAGGCAGGCGAGCGGGCGGGCAGAGCCGCCGCCGCTGCTCTCTCACGTTAATGATCCTTCCGCAGGTTCACCTACGGAAACCTTGTTACGACTTTTACTTCCTCTAGATAGTCAAGTTGGTGAACAACCACAAATAAGCAAACAAATAGAGAGATAATAACAATAAAAATATTTGAGAGTTCAAATAATTGACTTCATCCACAATAAAAGAATATAAAAATAAAAATATCAAATGCACTTGAACACATTGGCACAGGAGAACGCTTGCTAAATAGAACCCCAGTAGCACAGACACTGAGAGAAAAAGAAAAAAGAAAAAAAAAAGAAAAACAAAACAAAAAAAAAGAACAAAGAAAAAAACTAAAGAGAGAAAAAAAAGAAAAAAAAAGAAAAGAAGAAGAAAAAAAAAAGAAAAAAAGAAAAAAAGAAAAAAAAGAAAAAAAAAGAAAGAAAAAAGAAAAAAAAAGAAAAAAAAACAGACACTGAGAGAAACAATTAATAAGTGAGACCTCCTGAAACTGAAAAGCTTCTGTAAAGCAAAGAACATGGCCAACAAGACAAAACGACGGCCTTACAGAATGGGAAAAGATCTTCACTAATCTCCAAAATACACAAAGAAGTCGAGAAATTGGTCATCCAAAGAACAAATAATCCAATTTTAAAAAATGGAGTACAGACCTAAACAGAGAACTCTCAACAGAGGGATCTAAAATGGTTGAAAGACACTTAAATGTATTTAGTGATTATATTTCTTTTCCCTTAGGGATAAAGAAATGGAGAAGTTCTTTGAAGCAGTAAGTCACAAAAACACCAGGCCGTTAAACTTCAGCTACAGGGAAACCCTGTCTCGTGGAAAAACAAAACAACAACAACAACAACAAAAAAAAAATCCTGAAGCCAGTGATCATTGCAAACATCTGTATGTTCAGATACTGAGCCTGAGCAAGTTAGAGTGTCACAGATTTGCTGCAATTCATTGCAAATTTCATGTGGATCACAAATCCTGCTCAAGTTACAGCTGTTAGTGTCAGTGTGAACCTTGACACCATCTCTACTGGATTCCTGTCAGCTGGGCTCCGGTCTGCTAGAAAAGCAGAAGAACTAAGGTACCATAATTAACCTCTTCTGTGCCCCACCTGCAAGAACACTCTGTAAGCTACAGTTCTGAAAACAGCCTGGTCCTGGCATAAGAACAGACAGGAGGACCAATGGAACCGAATAGAAGACCCGGATATCGATCCACACATCTTCGAACACCTGATCTTTGATAAAGAAGTCAAAAATATCCAATAGAAAAAAAAAGAAAGCATGTGAGTTCAAGACCAGCCTGGTCTACAAGAGCTAGTTCCAGGACAGGCTCCAAAAAAAAAAAAAAACTACAGAACAACCCTGTCTCAAAAAAAAAAAGAAAGAAAGAAAGAAAGAAAGAAAGAAAGAAAGAAAGAAAGAAAGAAGAAAAAGAAAACAGTGCTGTCCTCGAAAATGCCCTCTCCCTTTGAACACGGCCCCTCCTTTGGGCTGAGTTTCCCACACAGCTCTGATGATGCAGGAGGATGCCGAGGGCCCAGTTGGTGCCTGTATCTGTGCCTTGGCAGCAGCTATTCATGTCTTGACACTCAGAGTCAAATTCCCTTAAGTTTAGCCTTCCCTAAGTGCTTGTTCACTTCAGAAGACTCAACCCTCATCTTCCGTGTCCTCCTGGCCTAATTTCTCATATTACTGTTTTACTGAGTATGAATCAGTAATATGAGATGTTCAGGAGAGGGAGGAAGGGTCATTCATGAAAAAAGTGAGTGTTCAACTAACTAACTCCCCATGGGTTCAGGAAGTAGTGAGAAGATATTAATGAAGCAGAGAGAAATTTCTGGTTTTGGAAGGAGGAAATCCTGAATGGCTCCCTCTGTGTCGGAGGAGAGACTCCTGGAAAGGAAACCTCAGGTTCCGGTTGGTCGGTCGGTCGGTCGGTCGGTCAGTTCGGGGAGAAATATCAGCAAGGAGGTAAAGGCCGTGCCTCACGACATCAGCAGTCCCTTCTCTGGAAATTCCACGGTATCCCAGAGAGCTCTCGGAATTTTGTGATGTCACTCGTGTCCTAGAAACGCCAACTGCCCTCAAGACACACTCTCTCGGTGCCTATAAGACTCGGTTCTAGACATGTTGTCTAGAGAATGGAGATCGTTCGTGGAGAGGCCAGAGGGAGGAAGAAGAAAGCTGGCCTCAGATCTCACAGGAAAACATGGAGAAATAATTAGTGGTCCTGGGGAAGACGAAGTGAGTTCACCACTAGCAGGGACTAGAGAGATTTCTGGATGTGATGGCTTTGAGACTTCCAGGGCTAGGGCTCAGGAACTGGGAGGTTTCTGGGATGAAACAGGTCTGTCTGTCTTGTTTCTCTGAGTTCCTAAAGGGCCAACCCACATCAAAGATTCACGATAGTTGATTTGACAAAGTCGGGAATTGACAAGGAGTGCGGAAGGAGTCAGTGAGATTTCAATACCAGCACTGACTGCACATCATCACCCCCCCCCCCCGGTCCTTTTCGTTGTGTAGCAATAATAATAGAGAAAGGGGAGTAGTGCTCTGCCAAAGCCCGTATTTTACCATGCCTTATATCACAGCCATTAGCAGGGTTGAGGCATCAAGTGCTGCAGTCAGTCCGACTCCTGTGACCCCCCTAAGGTTTCTGGCTTCCCAGTTTTGAGTGACACCATGGTCTCCAGTTCAGCTTGAGAGCTCTTTAAGAGCCAATGGAGGAGAGAGTGGAAAGAGACTGCCATTTTTTTCTTTTTCCTTGTCTTTCTTTCTTTTGCTGTTTTGCTTTGTTTTTCAAGAAAGGGTTTCTTTTTGTATCTTGGGCTGTCCTAAAACTCACTCTGTAAATCAGGCCATCTTTGAATTCACAGAGATCTGTGTGTGTGCTGTGATTAAAGCCCGGCTGAGACTGCAATTTCTTGTTAGCTCTGGGTGTCCTGAGCTGTTAGTAAGTGACAATGGCTCTGTGTTGTGAATCTCTGTGAATCCAGACTATGTTATGTCCTTCAATGACATGAGTCTGAAGCATCAAGCACCCACCCACCCCTATACTCCCTGAGGTCTCTGAAGTCACACACAGCGCAGCCTCTATGGGTCTGAATAAGGCTTAGAAAGCTTTTCCCTGGTTCACCTGGTGCAGAGGAAACCAGGTAAGTTCTGAGAGACATGCACCACCTTCCTACAGAAAGAAGGGAGGACTGATTAGCTAATACCCACAGAGGGGGAAACTCAAGTCTGGTATTTCAGACAGAACCTGCTTGGACAAAGTCTCATCTGTCAGTCACTTCCTGAGGGAAGGAGGGAGGGAGGGAGGGAGGGAGGAAGGAAGGACCACAATTATCTCTCCTCTGTGTCCTTTTTACGCTCTTTTCATGCTCTGATGAATATTGTGATTCAAGTTGGCCATGTCCCCTTTTCCACAGCATGTGCACTGTGGCTCTAGATCAAGGAATCAGTTTGTTTGTGTGTTTTGCTCTATCTAGGAGAAGCACCATAGCAGTTGCATACTGACTGAGAAATTTGATTTTTAGGAAATGATTTTTCATATCTGTGAGTGGTCTCTCCATAGATAGCCACTCATCTTTCTTTAAACTTGAGTATAGGAATGAATGATCCCTCCCTCCCTCCCTCCCTCCCTCCCTCCCTCCCTCTCTCCCTCTTCATGGGAATGAGTGTCTGCTCTTGCATTGAGGGCTCCCCAGTTCTCAGCATCTCCAGCCCAACCTGTCACAAGCTGATCACACATTTGCAAACTTGGGATATATTCTGCTGAAGTTTTGGGATAATGAATTTCATCAACTATGGGACTAACTTTGTTCTGACAGGACACTCACTCACAATCTCTCCTCATCACACCCACATAGTGTAACAACTTTGTGTTTCCTCCACAATGTGCTCATTTCTGTCAGGGAACTGAAAGCCGGCCAGCCAGCCAACACTATTTTTCCTTGTTTCTCATTTTGTTCTTATATTCTGTCTCTCCCCCCCCCCCGCCTGGAAAACTTTCAGAGTTCACTCTGCCCCCTGAGTAAAGGTGTTATGCTTCCTTTTATTGTATATTTAGTGTGTGTGTGTGTGTGTGTGAGAGAGAGAGAGAGAGAGAGAGAGAGAGAGAGAGAGAGATTCATTATGAAATCAAAAGTCAGTCAACAACAGCAAACTTTGTATTTATTTGTCCATCCACGTATTTGCTTGTTTACTTACTTACTTACTTACTTACTCACTCACTCACTCACCCACTTCATTTATTATTTATTTATTTATTTATTTGCAGTGGAAGACTTAATTCAGTAAGAATGATCAGAAGGGTAGGTAGGGTATCCTTGGGAAAAGAGTAAGATATCACGATGACTTTCCCTTCCAAGAGGGAGCTTTCTAGTAAGACGTGAAACCACAGTTTCAAGGGCCCGCTTTCCACAAGTCCTTTTCCAAGGTCAGGCATTTCTTAGGTAAGCAAGGGTCTCCATTCATTCCCTTTGAGGAACTCTCAGGCCCTGCCCTGACATTAACCTCTGACTCCTGCCTATTGTCAAGGCCAATGGGACACTCCTCAGCCCCTCCCTGACCTGAGGTGACCTGAGAAGCCACAGCCCACCCCAGTTCACAGGCCTCTCTTTATCTATCTATCTAACTAAGTAACTGTACAGCATAAAATGTGGAATCTCTTCTCAATGAAATGCTGTTGGCAGCCATTCGATGAATTTATTCTCATCTCAGATCCTGTCCAGCAGGGATGTCTTCTTTCCGTGTTTCTTCTTCTTTTGTATGTTGCAGTCAGTTCAGATGTGCTGGTATATGGTGAGAAAGAGAGAGAGAGAGAAATGGAATTGCTTTTTATTTATTTGAAGAGTTTTAATGATTTAATATTCAGCTATTTCCAGCCTTATTTACCAGCACATTTATTATTACCAGCGAGCACCTTCCTCTGAAAACATTGGAATCGCCCCCCATCTGTACATGTCATGCACGTGCGTGCATATGTGTGTGTGTGTGTGTGTGTGTGTGTGTGTGAGCGTGTGCGCATCCCATCTATCTATCTATCTATCTATCTATCTATCTATCTATCTATCTATCTATCTATCTATCTATCTATGTATCCCTTCATCAAATTCCATTTTAGGAGCTGCTATGCTGACCAGTGACATGGAGGCCACCATTTTCTTAGCCAGTGACAGTCAGGAGACAGAAAGAAGGAAAGAAAGGAAGAAAGGAAGAAAGAATCTACATTCCCAAAGAAAGAAAAAAATTAAGTAAATTTTAAAAAGTAAAAAAAAAATTAAGAAAGTAAGTAAATACATACATAAAAATAGACATAAAGAATGAATAAATGAATAAAACTAAATAATAATTGAAACATTCAATAAGTAAATGAGTCACGCTAAATCAGCAGATAAATAAACAGATATATGAAAGAAGATAAGGAAGTGAAGGAATGAATGAACAAGTAAGTAAGTAAGTAAGTAAGTAAATAACTAGGTGGGTCATTTTTTTTAAAGAAGTAAGTAAATGAGATGGGCTGAACAGATAGTAAGTAAGTAAGTAAGTAAGCAAGCAAGCAAGCAAGCAATCGTGAAAAAAAAAATGAGAGCCGGGCGATGGTGGCGCACGCCTTTAATCCCAGTACTCGGGAGGCAGAGGTAGGCGGATCTCTGTGAGTTCGAGACCAGCCTGGTCTACAGTGCTAGTTCCAGGACAGGCTCCAAAGCCACAGAGAAACCCTGTCTCGAAAAACCAAAAAAAAAAAAAAAGAGAGAGACACATCCATTCAATCCATAAAAGACAAAACGTGGAAATAAACATGTAAACTGGTCGACCCACCCAAAGCAGGAGGGAGGTCTCTGTCCAGCAGGGCCGTCTTCTTTCCAAGTTGCAGTCAGTCAGATCTCTGGGCAAACAGAAAAAGAAAGCAATTGTTTTCTACTTGAACAGTTTTAATATTACTCAAATGAATTAATATTCAGCTATTTATTCCCAGCCTTATTTACAACTGGATGCCCACCGAGCACCTTCCTCTCATAGCTAGCCCCTTCTACCCCTGCCCCATCTGGACAGATAGACAGGATGTATGTATGTATGTATGTATGTATAAATAAATAAATAAATAATAAAAAAGTAAAATAAAAATAAGTAAATAAATAAATTAAAAAAAAAAGTGTTTGGTGAGTGGGGCGTGTTGGCATAGAGAACAAAAGAGATAAACTAACCACCAACACATTGAAGAATGACATCATTCAATCAAGACATGGAAAAAGACAACTGGTCGACCCAAGTTCACAAGGCCAACTGGTCAACCCCGGTACTTAGCATTTTAAGGCCAAATATTTAATCGGACAACTGGTCGACCCGCTTCCAGTCCGTCAAAAAAAAGGAAGTGCACAGAGACAACTGGTCGACCCGTCAGGTCTAGGAAGATATAATATATATTATACATTAAAAAAAAAAAAAAAAAAAAAAAAAAGAGTCCAGCGGGACATCTGGTCGACCCGCCGCATCCCCGGGGGAAAAAAATGGCCTCCCGCCCGGTGGGAGGGACTACTGGTCTACCCCGGTCCTTTGGAGAAGGAGGTGGAGAGGGGGGAAAAAAAAGTGCGCCCAACCTCCGCCGCCTCCCCGACAGGCGCGCCGCGGCGCCACGGCGCGCGAGCGGAGGTCGGCGGCGAGAGGGGGCCCGGGGCGCCGCCAGACCCTCGCCCATCCTCCCCCGGGAAGAGGGATGGAGAGGGAAAGGCGCGCGCCCGGGAAAGAGGGGACACACCCGCCGGCCGCTGCGGTGCGGTGAGGCAAGCAGCGGGAGTGGACGGAGGAGAGCGAGAGCGGGAAGAGAGCCGCCGTCCGCCGTGAGCCGCCAGCGGCAGAGCCAGACACGGGTCCTCGGACGGGGCGAGGAGGGCAGGCGAGCCGGCGCCCGTCCCCCTTCCCCCTCTCTCGACCTCTCTCTCACGACCGCCACGCGCGCCCGTGCGCACGCACACTTCCGTGCGCACAACACACGTGCGACCCGGGGAGCGCGCCTCCCGGCGAGAACTCGGGCGAGGCAGGCGAGCGGGCGGGCAGAGCCGCCGCCGCTGCTCTCTCACGTTAATGATCCTTCCGCAGGTTCACCTACGGAAACCTTGTTACGACTTTTACTTCCTCTAGATAGTCAAGTTGGTGAACAACCACAAATAAGCAAACAAATAGAGAGATAATAACAATAAAAATATTTGAGAGTTCAAATAATTGACTTCATCCACAATAAAAGAATATAAAAATAAAAATATCAAATGCACTTGAACACATTGGCACAGGAGAACGCTTGCTAAATAGAACCCCAGTAGCACAGACACTGAGAGAAAAAGAAAAAAGAAAAACAAAACAAAAAAAAAGAACAAAGAAAAAAACTAAAGAGAGAAAAAAAAGAAAAAAAAAGAAAAGAAGAAGAAAAAAAAAAGAAAAAAAGAAAAAAAGAAAAAAAAGAAAAAAAAAGAAAGAAAAAAGAAAAAAAAAGAAAAAAAAACAGACACTGAGAGAAACAATTAATAAGTGAGACCTCCTGAAACTGAAAAGCTTCTGTAAAGCAAAGAACATGGCCAACAAGACAAAACGACGGCCTTACAGAATGGGAAAAGATCTTCACTAATCTCCAAAATACACAAAGAAGTCGAGAAATTGGTCATCCAAAGAACAAATAATCCAATTTTAAAAAATGGAGTACAGACCTAAACAGAGAACTCTCAACAGAGGGATCTAAAATGGTTGAAAGACACTTAAATGTATTTAGTGATTATATTTCTTTTCCCTTAGGGATAAAGAAATGGAGAAGTTCTTTGAAGCAGTAAGTCACAAAAACACCAGGCCGTTAAACTTCAGCTACAGGGAAACCCTGTCTCGTGGAAAAACAAAACAACAACAACAACAACAAAAAAAAAATCCTGAAGCCAGTGATCATTGCAAACATCTGTATGTTCAGATACTGAGCCTGAGCAAGTTAGAGTGTCACAGATTTGCTGCAATTCATTGCAAATTTCATGTGGATCACAAATCCTGCTCAAGTTACAGCTGTTAGTGTCAGTGTGAACCTTGACACCATCTCTACTGGATTCCTGTCAGCTGGGCTCCGGTCTGCTAGAAAAGCAGAAGAACTAAGGTACCGTAATTAACCTCTTCTGTGCCCCACCTGCAAGAACACTCTGTAAGCTACAGTTCTGAAAACAGCCTGGTCCTGGCATAAGAACAGACAGGAGGACCAATGGAACCGAATAGAAGACCCGGATATCGATCCACACATCTTCGAACACCTGATCTTTGATAAAGAAGTCAAAAATATCCAATAGAAAAAAAAAGAAAGCATGTGAGTTCAAGGACCAGCCTGGTCTACAAGAGCTAGTTCCAGGACAGGCTCCAAAAAAAAAAAAAAAAACTACAGAACAACCCTGTCTCGAAAAAAAAAAAAAGAAAGAAAGAAAGAAAGAAAGAAAGAAAGAAGAAAAAGAAAACAGTGCTGTCCTCGAAAATGCCCTCTCCCTTTGAACACGGCCCCTCCTTTGGGCTGAGTTTCCCACACAGCTCTGATGATGCAGGAGGATGCCGAGGGCCCAGTTGGTGCCTGTATCTGTGCCTTGGCAGCAGCTATTCATGTCTTGCCACTCAGAGTCAAATTCCCTTAAGTTTAGCCTTCCCTAAGTGCTTGTTCACTTCAGAAGACTCAACCCTCATCTTCCATGTCCTCCTGGCCTAATTTCTCATATTACTGTTTTACTGAGTATGAATCAGTAATATGAGATGTTCAGGAGAGGGAGGAAGGGTCATTCATGAAAAAAGTGAGTGTTCAACTAACTAACTCCCCATGGGTTCAGGAAGTAGTGAGAAGATATTAATGAAGCAGAGAGAAATTTCTGGTTTTGGAAGGAGGAAATCCTGAATGGCTCCCTCTGTGTCGGAGGAGAGACTCCTGGAAAGGAAACCTCAGGTTCCGGTTGGTCGGTCGGTCGGTCGGTCGGTCAGTTCGGGGAGAAATATCAGCAAGGAGGTAAAGGCCGTGCCTCACGACATCAGCAGTCCCTTCTCTGGAAATTCCACGGTATCCCAGAGAGCTCTCGGAATTTTGTGATGTCACTCGTGTCCTAGAAACGCCAACTGCCCTCAAGACACTCTCTCGGTGCCTATAAGACTCGGTTCTAGACATGTTGTCTAGAGAATGGAGATCGTTCGTGGAGAGGCCAGAGGGAGGAAGAAGAAAGCTGGCCTCAGATCTCACAGGAAAACATGGAGAAATAATTAGTGGTCCTGGGGAAGACGAAGTGAGTTCACCACTAGCAGGGACTAGAGAGATTTCTGGATGTGATGGCTTTGAGACTTCCAGGGCTAGGGCTCAGGAACTGGGAGGTTTCTGGGATGAAACAGGTCTGTCTGTCTTGTTTCTCTGAGTTCCTAAAGGGCCAACCCACATCAAAGATTCACGATAGTTGATTTGACAAAGTCGGGAATTGACAAGGAGTGCGGAAGGAGTCAGTGAGATTTCAATACCAGCACTGACTGCACATCATCACCCCCCCCCCCCGGTCCTTTTCGTTGTGTAGCAATAATAATAGAGAAAGGGGAGTAGTGCTCTGCCAAAGCCCGTATTTTACCATGCCTTATATCACAGCCATTAGCAGGGTTGAGGCATCAAGTGCTGCAGTCAGTCCGACTCCTGTGACCCCCCTAAGGTTTCTGGCTTCCCAGTTTTGAGTGACACCATGGTCTCCAGTTCAGCTTGAGAGCTCTTTAAGAGCCAATGGAGGAGAGAGTGGAAAGAGACTGCCATTTTTTTCTTTTTCCTTGTCTTTCTTTCTTTTGCTGTTTTGCTTTGTTTTTCAAGAAAGGGTTTCTTTTTGTATCTTGGGCTGTCCTAAAACTCACTCTGTAAATCAGGCCATCTTTGAATTCACAGAGATCTGTGTGTGTGCTGTGATTAAAGCCCGGCTGAGACTGCAATTTCTTGTTAGCTCTGGGTGTCCTGAGCTGTTAGTAAGTGACAATGGCTCTGTGTTGTGAATCTCTGTGAATCCAGACTATGTTATGTCCTTCAATGACATGAGTCTGAAGCATCAAGCACCCACCCACCCCTATACTCCCTGAGGTCTCTGAAGTCACACACAGCGCAGCCTCTATGGGTCTGAATAAGGCTTAGAAAGCTTTTCCCTGGTTCACCTGGTGCAGAGGAAACCAGGTAAGTTCTGAGAGACATGCACCACCTTCCTACAGAAAGAAGGGAGGACTGATTAGCTAATACCCACAGAGGGGGAAACTCAAGTCTGGTATTTCAGACAGAACCTGCTTGGACAAAGTCTCATCTGTCAGTCACTTCCTGAGGGAAGGAGGGAGGGAGGGAGGGAGGGAGGAAGGAAGGACCACAATTATCTCTCCTCTGTGTCCTTTTTACGCTCTTTTCATGCTCTGATGAATATTGTGATTCAAGTTGGCCATGTCCCCTTTTCCACAGCATGTGCACTGTGGCTCTAGATCAAGGAATCAGTTTGTTTGTGTGTTTTGCTCTATCTAGGAGAAGCACCATAGCAGTTGCATACTGACTGAGAAATTTGATTTTTAGGAAATGATTTTTCATATCTGTGAGTGGTCTCTCCATAGATAGCCACTCATCTTTCTTTAAACTTGAGTATAGGAATGAATGATCCCTCCCTCCCTCCCTCCCTCCCTCCCTCCCTCTCTCCCTCTTCATGGGAATGAGTGTCTGCTCTTGCATTGAGGGCTCCCCAGTTCTCAGCATCTCCAGCCCAACCTGTCACAAGCTGATCACACATTTGCAAACTTGGGATATATTCTGCTGAAGTTTTGGGATAATGAATTTCATCAACTATGGGACTAACTTTGTTCTGACAGGACACTCACTCACAATCTCTCCTCATCACACCCACATAGTGTAACAACTTTGTGTTTCCTCCACAATGTGCTCATTTCTGTCAGGGAACTGAAAGCCGGCCAGCCAGCCAACACTATTTTTCCTTGTTTCTCATTTTGTTCTTATATTCTGTCTCTCCCCCCCCCCGCCTGGAAAACTTTCAGAGTTCACTCTGCCCCCTGAGTAAAGGTGTTATGCTTCCTTTTATTGTATATTTAGTGTGTGTGTGTGTGTGTGTGTGAGAGAGAGAGAGAGAGAGAGAGAGAGAGAGAGAGATTCATTATGAAATCAAAAGTCAGTCAACAACAGCAAACTTTGTATTTATTTGTCCATCCACGTATTTGCTTGTTTACTTACTTACTTACTTACTTACTCACTCACTCACTCACCCACTTCATTTATTATTTATTTATTTATTTATTTGCAGTGGAAGACTTAATTCAGTAAGAATGATCAGAAGGGTAGGTAGGGTATCCTTGGGAAAAGAGTAAGATATCACGATGACTTTCCCTTCCAAGAGGGAGCTTTCTAGTAAGACGTGAAACCACAGTTTCAAGGGCCCGCTTTCCACAAGTCCTTTTCCAAGGTCAGGCATTTCTTAGGTAAGCAAGGGTCTCCATTCATTCCCTTTGAGGAACTCTCAGGCCCTGCCCTGACATTAACCTCTGACTCCTGCCTATTGTCAAGGCCAATGGGACACTCCTCAGCCCCTCCCTGACCTGAGGTGACCTGAGAAGCCACAGCCCACCCCAGTTCACAGGCCTCTCTTTATCTATCTATCTAACTAAGTAACTGTACAGCATAAAATGTGGAATCTCTTCTCAATGAAATGCTGTTGGCAGCCATTCGATGAATTTATTCTCATCTCAGATCCTGTCCAGCAGGGATGTCTTCTTTCCGTGTTTCTTCTTCTTTTGTATGTTGCAGTCAGTTCAGATGTGCTGGTATATGGTGAGAAAGAGAGAGAGAGAGAAATGGAATTGCTTTTTATTTATTTGAAGAGTTTTAATGATTTAATATTCAGCTATTTCCAGCCTTATTTACCAGCACATTTATTATTACCAGCGAGCACCTTCCTCTGAAAACATTGGAATCGCCCCCCATCTGTACATGTCATGCACGTGCGTGCATATGTGTGTGTGTGTGTGTGTGTGTGTGTGTGTGAGCGTGTGCGCATCCCATCTATCTATCTATCTATCTATCTATCTATCTATCTATCTATCTATCTATCTATCTATGTATCCCTTCATCAAATTCCATTTTAGGAGCTGCTATGCTGACCAGTGACATGGAGGCCACCATTTTCTTAGCCAGTGACAGTCAGGAGACAGAAAGAAGGAAAGAAAGGAAGAAAGGAAGAAAGAATCTACATTCCCAAAGAAAGAAAAAAATTAAGTAAATTTTAAAAAGTAAAAAAAAAATTAAGAAAGTAAGTAAATACATACATAAAAATAGACATAAAGAATGAATAAATGAATAAAACTAAATAATAATTGAAACATTCAATAAGTAAATGAGTCACGCTAAATCAGCAGATAAATAAACAGATATATGAAAGAAGATAAGGAAGTGAAGGAATGAATGAACAAGTAAGTAAGTAAGTAAGTAAGTAAATAACTAGGTGGGTCATTTTTTTTAAAGAAGTAAGTAAATGAGATGGGCTGAACAGATAGTAAGTAAGTAAGTAAGTAAGCAAGCAAGCAAGCAAGCAATCGTGAAAAAAAAAATGAGAGCCGGGCGATGGTGGCGCACGCCTTTAATCCCAGTACTCGGGAGGCAGAGGTAGGCGGATCTCTGTGAGTTCGAGACCAGCCTGGTCTACAGTGCTAGTTCCAGGACAGGCTCCAAAGCCACAGAGAAACCCTGTCTCGAAAAACCAAAAAAAAAAAAAAAGAGAGAGACACATCCATTCAATCCATAAAAGACAAAACGTGGAAATAAACATGTAAACTGGTCGACCCACCCAAAGCAGGAGGGAGGTCTCTGTCCAGCAGGGCCGTCTTCTTTCCAAGTTGCAGTCAGTCAGATCTCTGGGCAAACAGAAAAAGAAAGCAATTGTTTTCTACTTGAACAGTTTTAATATTACTCAAATGAATTAATATTCAGCTATTTATTCCCAGCCTTATTTACAACTGGATGCCCACCGAGCACCTTCCTCTCATAGCTAGCCCCTTCTACCCCTGCCCCATCTGGACAGATAGACAGGATGTATGTATGTATGTATGTATGTATAAATAAATAAATAAATAATAAAAAAGTAAAATAAAAATAAGTAAATAAATAAATTAAAAAAAAAAGTGTTTGGTGAGTGGGGCGTGTTGGCATAGAGAACAAAAGAGATAAACTAACCACCAACACATTGAAGAATGACATCATTCAATCAAGACATGGAAAAAGACAACTGGTCGACCCAAGTTCACAAGGCCAACTGGTCAACCCCGGTACTTAGCATTTTAAGGCCAAATATTTAATCGGACAACTGGTCGACCCGCTTCCAGTCCGTCAAAAAAAAGGAAGTGCACAGAGACAACTGGTCGACCCGTCAGGTCTAGGAAGATATAATATATATTATACATTAAAAAAAAAAAAAGAAAAAAGAGTCCAGCGGGACATCTGGTCGACCCGCCGCATCCCCGGGGGAAAAAAATGGCCTCCCGCCCGGTGGGAGGGACTACTGGTCTACCCCGGTCCTTTGGAGAAGGAGGTGGAGAGGGGGGAAAAAAAAGTGCGCCCAACCTCCGCCGCCTCCCCGACAGGCGCGCCGCGGCGCCACGGCGCGCGAGCGGAGGTCGGCGGCGAGAGGGGGCCCGGGGCGCCGCCAGACCCTCGCCCATCCTCCCCCGGGAAGAGGGATGGAGAGGGAAAGGCGCGCGCCCGGGAAAGAGGGGACACACCCGCCGGCCGCTGCGGTGCGGTGAGGCAAGCAGCGGGAGTGGACGGAGGAGAGCGAGAGCGGGAAGAGAGCCGCCGTCCGCCGTGAGCCGCCAGCGGCAGAGCCAGACACGGGTCCTCGGACGGGGCGAGGAGGGCAGGCGAGCCGGCGCCCGTCCCCCTTCCCCCTCTCTCGACCTCTCTCTCACGACCGCCACGCGCGCCCGTGCGCACGCACACTTCCGTGCGCACAACACACGTGCGACCCGGGGAGCGCGCCTCCCGGCGAGAACTCGGGCGAGGCAGGCGAGCGGGCGGGCAGAGCCGCCGCCGCTGCTCTCTCACGTTAATGATCCTTCCGCAGGTTCACCTACGGAAACCTTGTTACGACTTTTACTTCCTCTAGATAGTCAAGTTGGTGAACAACCACAAATAAGCAAACAAATAGAGAGATAATAACAATAAAAATATTTGAGAGTTCAAATAATTGACTTCATCCACAATAAAAGAATATAAAAATAAAAATATCAAATGCACTTGAACACATTGGCACAGGAGAACGCTTGCTAAATAGAACCCCAGTAGCACAGACACTGAGAGAAAAAGAAAAAAGAAAAACAAAACAAAAAAAAAGAACAAAGAAAAAAACTAAAGAGAGAAAAAAAAGAAAAAAAAGAAAAGAAGAAGAAAAAAAAAAGAAAAAAAGAAAAAAAGAAAAAAAAGAAAAAAAAAGAAAGAAAAAAGAAAAAAAAAGAAAAAAAAACAGACACTGAGAGAAACAATTAATAAGTGAGACCTCCTGAAACTGAAAAGCTTCTGTAAAGCAAAGAACATGGCCAACAAGACAAAACGACGGCCTTACAGAATGGGAAAAGATCTTCACTAATCTCCAAAATACACAAAGAAGTCGAGAAATTGGTCATCCAAAGAACAAATAATCCAATTTTAAAAAATGGAGTACAGACCTAAACAGAGAACTCTCAACAGAGGGATCTAAAATGGTTGAAAGACACTTAAATGTATTTAGTGATTATATTTCTTTTCCCTTAGGGATAAAGAAATGGAGAAGTTCTTTGAAGCAGTAAGTCACAAAAACACCAGGCCGTTAAACTTCAGCTACAGGGAAACCCTGTCTCGTGGAAAAACAAAACAACAACAACAACAACAAAAAAAAAATCCTGAAGCCAGTGATCATTGCAAACATCTGTATGTTCAGATACTGAGCCTGAGCAAGTTAGAGTGTCACAGATTTGCTGCAATTCATTGCAAATTTCATGTGGATCACAAATCCTGCTCAAGTTACAGCTGTTAGTGTCAGTGTGAACCTTGACACCATCTCTACTGGATTCCTGTCAGCTGGGCTCCGGTCTGCTAGAAAAGCAGAAGAACTAAGGTACCGTAATTAACCTCTTCTGTGCCCCACCTGCAAGAACACTCTGTAAGCTACAGTTCTGAAAACAGCCTGGTCCTGGCATAAGAACAGACAGGAGGACCAATGGAACCGAATAGAAGACCCGGATATCGATCCACACATCTTCGAACACCTGATCTTTGATAAAGAAGTCAAAAATATCCAATAGAAAAAAAAAGAAAGCATGTGAGTTCAAGACCAGCCTGGTCTACAAGAGCTAGTTCCAGGACAGGCTCCAAAAAAAAAAAAAAACTACAGAACAACCCTGTCTCGAAAAAAAAAAAAGAAAGAAAGAAAGAAAGAAAGAAAGAAAGAAGAAAAAGAAAACAGTGCTGTCCTCGAAAATGCCCTCTCCCTTTGAACACGGCCCCTCCTTTGGGCTGAGTTTCCCACACAGCTCTGATGATGCAGGAGGATGCCGAGGGCCCAGTTGGTGCCTGTATCTGTGCCTTGGCAGCAGCTATTCATGTCTTGCCACTCAGAGTCAAATTCCCTTAAGTTTAGCCTTCCCTAAGTGCTTGTTCACTTCAGAAGACTCAACCCTCATCTTCCATGTCCTCCTGGCCTAATTTCTCATATTACTGTTTTACTGAGTATGAATCAGTAATATGAGATGTTCAGGAGAGGGAGGAAGGGTCATTCATGAAAAAAGTGAGTGTTCAACTAACTAACTCCCCATGGGTTCAGGAAGTAGTGAGAAGATATTAATGAAGCAGAGAGAAATTTCTGGTTTTGGAAGGAGGAAATCCTGAATGGCTCCCTCTGTGTCGGAGGAGAGACTCCTGGAAAGGAAACCTCAGGTTCCGGTTGGTCGGTCGGTCGGTCGGTCGGTCAGTTCGGGGAGAAATATCAGCAAGGAGGTAAAGGCCGTGCCTCACGACATCAGCAGTCCCTTCTCTGGAAATTCCACGGTATCCCAGAGAGCTCTCGGAATTTTGTGATGTCACTCGTGTCCTAGAAACGCCAACTGCCCTCAAGACACACTCTCTCGGTGCCTATAAGACTCGGTTCTAGACATGTTGTCTAGAGAATGGAGATCGTTCGTGGAGAGGCCAGAGGGAGGAAGAAGAAAGCTGGCCTCAGATCTCACAGGAAAACATGGAGAAATAATTAGTGGTCCTGGGGAAGACGAAGTGAGTTCACCACTAGCAGGGACTAGAGAGATTTCTGGATGTGATGGCTTTGAGACTTCCAGGGCTAGGGCTCAGGAACTGGGAGGTTTCTGGGATGAAACAGGTCTGTCTGTCTTGTTTCTCTGAGTTCCTAAAGGGCCAACCCACATCAAAGATTCACGATAGTTGATTTGACAAAGTCGGGAATTGACAAGGAGTGCGGAAGGAGTCAGTGAGATTTCAATACCAGCACTGACTGCACATCATCACCCCCCCCCCCCGGTCCTTTTCGTTGTGTAGCAATAATAATAGAGAAAGGGGAGTAGTGCTCTGCCAAAGCCCGTATTTTACCATGCCTTATATCACAGCCATTAGCAGGGTTGAGGCATCAAGTGCTGCAGTCAGTCCGACTCCTGTGACCCCCCTAAGGTTTCTGGCTTCCCAGTTTTGAGTGACACCATGGTCTCCAGTTCAGCTTGAGAGCTCTTTAAGAGCCAATGGAGGAGAGAGTGGAAAGAGACTGCCATTTTTTTTCTTTTTCCTTGTCTTTCTTTCTTTTGCTGTTTTGCTTTGTTTTTCAAGAAAGGGTTTCTTTTTGTATCTTGGGCTGTCCTAAAACTCACTCTGTAAATCAGGCCATCTTTGAATTCACAGAGATCTGTGTGTGTGCTGTGATTAAAGCCCGGCTGAGACTGCAATTTCTTGTTAGCTCTGGGTGTCCTGAGCTGTTAGTAAGTGACAATGGCTCTGTGTTGTGAATCTCTGTGAATCCAGACTATGTTATGTCCTTCAATGACATGAGTCTGAAGCATCAAGCACCCACCCACCCCTATACTCCCTGAGGTCTCTGAAGTCACACACAGCGCAGCCTCTATGGGTCTGAATAAGGCTTAGAAAGCTTTTCCCTGGTTCACCTGGTGCAGAGGAAACCAGGTAAGTTCTGAGAGACATGCACCACCTTCCTACAGAAAGAAGGGAGGACTGATTAGCTAATACCCACAGAGGGGGAAACTCAAGTCTGGTATTTCAGACAGAACCTGCTTGGACAAAGTCTCATCTGTCAGTCACTTCCTGAGGGAAGGAGGGAGGGAGGGAGGGAGGGAGGAAGGAAGGACCACAATTATCTCTCCTCTGTGTCCTTTTTACGCTCTTTTCATGCTCTGATGAATATTGTGATTCAAGTTGGCCATGTCCCCTTTTCCACAGCATGTGCACTGTGGCTCTAGATCAAGGAATCAGTTTGTTTGTGTGTTTTGCTCTATCTAGGAGAAGCACCATAGCAGTTGCATACTGACTGAGAAATTTGATTTTTAGGAAATGATTTTTCATATCTGTGAGTGGTCTCTCCATAGATAGCCACTCATCTTTCTTTAAACTTGAGTATAGGAATGAATGATCCCTCCCTCCCTCCCTCCCTCCCTCCCTCCCTCCCTCTCTCCCTCTTCATGGGAATGAGTGTCTGCTCTTGCATTGAGGGCTCCCCAGTTCTCAGCATCTCCAGCCCAACCTGTCACAAGCTGATCACACATTTGCAAACTTGGGATATATTCTGCTGAAGTTTTGGGATAATGAATTTCATCAACTATGGGACTAACTTTGTTCTGACAGGACACTCACTCACAATCTCTCCTCATCACACCCACATAGTGTAACAACTTTGTGTTTCCTCCACAATGTGCTCATTTCTGTCAGGGAACTGAAAGCCGGCCAGCCAGCCAACACTATTTTTCCTTGTTTCTCATTTTGTTCTTATATTCTGTCTCTCCCCCCCCCCGCCTGGAAAACTTTCAGAGTTCACTCTGCCCCCTGAGTAAAGGTGTTATGCTTCCTTTTATTGTATATTTAGTGTGTGTGTGTGTGTGTGTGTGAGAGAGAGAGAGAGAGAGAGAGAGAGAGAGAGAGAGATTCATTATGAAATCAAAAGTCAGTCAACAACAGCAAACTTTGTATTTATTTGTCCATCCACGTATTTGCTTGTTTACTTACTTACTTACTTACTTACTCACTCACTCACTCACCCACTTCATTTATTATTTATTTATTTATTTATTTGCAGTGGAAGACTTAATTCAGTAAGAATGATCAGAAGGGTAGGTAGGGTATCCTTGGGAAAAGAGTAAGATATCACGATGACTTTCCCTTCCAAGAGGGAGCTTTCTAGTAAGACGTGAAACCACAGTTTCAAGGGCCCGCTTTCCACAAGTCCTTTTCCAAGGTCAGGCATTTCTTAGGTAAGCAAGGGTCTCCATTCATTCCCTTTGAGGAACTCTCAGGCCCTGCCCTGACATTAACCTCTGACTCCTGCCTATTGTCAAGGCCAATGGGACACTCCTCAGCCCCTCCCTGACCTGAGGTGACCTGAGAAGCCACAGCCCACCCCAGTTCACAGGCCTCTCTTTATCTATCTATCTAACTAAGTAACTGTACAGCATAAAATGTGGAATCTCTTCTCAATGAAATGCTGTTGGCAGCCATTCGATGAATTTATTCTCATCTCAGATCCTGTCCAGCAGGGATGTCTTCTTTCCGTGTTTCTTCTTCTTTTGTATGTTGCAGTCAGTTCAGATGTGCTGGTATATGGTGAGAAAGAGAGAGAGAGAGAAATGGAATTGCTTTTTATTTATTTGAAGAGTTTTAATGATTTAATATTCAGCTATTTCCAGCCTTATTTACCAGCACATTTATTATTACCAGCGAGCACCTTCCTCTGAAAACATTGGAATCGCCCCCCATCTGTACATGTCATGCACGTGCGTGCATATGTGTGTGTGTGTGTGTGTGTGTGTGTGAGCGTGTGCGCATCCCATCTATCTATCTATCTATCTATCTATCTATCTATCTATCTATCTATCTATCTATGTATCCCTTCATCAAATTCCATTTTAGGAGCTGCTATGCTGACCAGTGACATGGAGGCCACCATTTTCTTAGCCAGTGACAGTCAGGAGACAGAAAGAAGGAAAGAAAGGAAGAAAGGAAGAAAGAATCTACATTCCCAAAGAAAGAAAAAAATTAAGTAAATTTTAAAAAGTAAAAAAAAAATTAAGAAAGTAAGTAAATACATACATAAAAATAGACATAAAGAATGAATAAATGAATAAAACTAAATAATAATTGAAACATTCAATAAGTAAATGAGTCACGCTAAATCAGCAGATAAATAAACAGATATATGAAAGAAGATAAGGAAGTGAAGGAATGAATGAACAAGTAAGTAAGTAAGTAAGTAAGTAAATAACTAGGTGGGTCATTTTTTTTAAAGAAGTAAGTAAATGAGATGGGCTGAACAGATAGTAAGTAAGTAAGTAAGTAAGCAAGCAAGCAAGCAAGCAATCGTGAAAAAAAAAATGAGAGCCGGGCGATGGTGGCGCACGCCTTTAATCCCAGTACTCGGGAGGCAGAGGTAGGCGGATCTCTGTGAGTTCGAGACCAGCCTGGTCTACAGTGCTAGTTCCAGGACAGGCTCCAAAGCCACAGAGAAACCCTGTCTCGAAAAACCAAAAAAAAAAAAAAAAGAGAGAGACACATCCATTCAATCCATAAAAGACAAAACGTGGAAATAAACATGTAAACTGGTCGACCCACCCAAAGCAGGAGGGAGGTCTCTGTCCAGCAGGGCCGTCTTCTTTCCAAGTTGCAGTCAGTCAGATCTCTGGGCAAACAGAAAAAGAAAGCAATTGTTTTCTACTTGAACAGTTTTAATATTACTCAAATGAATTAATATTCAGCTATTTATTCCCAGCCTTATTTACAACTGGATGCCCACCGAGCACCTTCCTCTCATAGCTAGCCCCTTCTACCCCTGCCCCATCTGGACAGATAGACAGGATGTATGTATGTATGTATGTATGTATAAATAAATAAATAAATAATAAAAAAGTAAAATAAAAATAAGTAAATAAATAAATTAAAAAAAAAAGTGTTTGGTGAGTGGGGCGTGTTGGCATAGAGAACAAAAGAGATAAACTAACCACCAACACATTGAAGAATGACATCATTCAATCAAGACATGGAAAAAGACAACTGGTCGACCCAAGTTCACAAGGCCAACTGGTCAACCCCGGTACTTAGCATTTTAAGGCCAAATATTTAATCGGACAACTGGTCGACCCGCTTCCAGTCCGTCAAAAAAAAGGAAGTGCACAGAGACAACTGGTCGACCCGTCAGGTCTAGGAAGATATAATATATATTATACATTAAAAAAAAAAAAAGAAAAAAGAGTCCAGCGGGACATCTGGTCGACCCGCCGCATCCCCGGGGGAAAAAAATGGCCTCCCGCCCGGTGGGAGGGACTACTGGTCTACCCCGGTCCTTTGGAGAAGGAGGTGGAGAGGGGGGAAAAAAAAGTGCGCCCAACCTCCGCCGCCTCCCCGACAGGCGCGCCGCGGCGCCACGGCGCGCGAGCGGAGGTCGGCGGCGAGAGGGGGCCCGGGGCGCCGCCAGACCCTCGCCCATCCTCCCCCGGGAAGAGGGATGGAGAGGGAAAGGCGCGCGCCCGGGAAAGAGGGGACACACCCGCCGGCCGCTGCGGTGCGGTGAGGCAAGCAGCGGGAGTGGACGGAGGAGAGCGAGAGCGGGAAGAGAGCCGCCGTCCGCCGTGAGCCGCCAGCGGCAGAGCCAGACACGGGTCCTCGGACGGGGCGAGGAGGGCAGGCGAGCCGGCGCCCGTCCCCCTTCCCCCTCTCTCGACCTCTCTCTCACGACCGCCACGCGCGCCCGTGCGCACGCACACTTCCGTGCGCACAACACACGTGCGACCCGGGGAGCGCGCCTCCCGGCGAGAACTCGGGCGAGGCAGGCGAGCGGGCGGGCAGAGCCGCCGCCGCTGCTCTCTCACGTTAATGATCCTTCCGCAGGTTCACCTACGGAAACCTTGTTACGACTTTTACTTCCTCTAGATAGTCAAGTTGGTGAACAACCACAAATAAGCAAACAAATAGAGAGATAATAACAATAAAAATATTTGAGAGTTCAAATAATTGACTTCATCCACAATAAAAGAATATAAAAATAAAAATATCAAATGCACTTGAACACATTGGCACAGGAGAACGCTTGCTAAATAGAACCCCAGTAGCACAGACACTGAGAGAAAAAGAAAAAAGAAAAACAAAACAAAAAAAAAGAACAAAGAAAAAAACTAAAGAGAGAAAAAAAAGAAAAAAAAAGAAAAGAAGAAGAAAAAAAAAGAAAAAAAGAAAAAAAGAAAAAAAAGAAAAAAAAAGAAAGAAAAAAGAAAAAAAAAGAAAAAAAAAACAGACACTGAGAGAAACAATTAATAAGTGAGACCTCCTGAAACTGAAAAGCTTCTGTAAAGCAAAGAACATGGCCAACAAGACAAAACGACGGCCTTACAGAATGGGAAAAGATCTTCACTAATCTCCAAAATACACAAAGAAGTCGAGAAATTGGTCATCCAAAGAACAAATAATCCAATTTTAAAAAATGGAGTACAGACCTAAACAGAGAACTCTCAACAGAGGGATCTAAAATGGTTGAAAGACACTTAAATGTATTTAGTGATTATATTTCTTTTCCCTTAGGGATAAAGAAATGGAGAAGTTCTTTGAAGCAGTAAGTCACAAAAACACCAGGCCGTTAAACTTCAGCTACAGGGAAACCCTGTCTCGTGGAAAAACAAAACAACAACAACAACAACAAAAAAAAAATCCTGAAGCCAGTGATCATTGCAAACATCTGTATGTTCAGATACTGAGCCTGAGCAAGTTAGAGTGTCACAGATTTGCTGCAATTCATTGCAAATTTCATGTGGATCACAAATCCTGCTCAAGTTACAGCTGTTAGTGTCAGTGTGAACCTTGACACCATCTCTACTGGATTCCTGTCAGCTGGGCTCCGGTCTGCTAGAAAAGCAGAAGAACTAAGGTACCGTAATTAACCTCTTCTGTGCCCCACCTGCAAGAACACTCTGTAAGCTACAGTTCTGAAAACAGCCTGGTCCTGGCATAAGAACAGACAGGAGGACCAATGGAACCGAATAGAAGACCCGGATATCGATCCACACATCTTCGAACACCTGATCTTTGATAAAGAAGTCAAAAATATCCAATAGAAAAAAAAAGAAAGCATGTGAGTTCAAGACCAGCCTGGTCTACAAGAGCTAGTTCCAGGACAGGC
Organism: Microtus pennsylvanicus; assembly: GCF_037038515.1. Taxonomy (NCBI): domain Eukaryota; kingdom Metazoa; phylum Chordata; class Mammalia; order Rodentia; family Cricetidae; genus Microtus; species Microtus pennsylvanicus. The sequence goes on from NW_027460982.1 coordinate 69,928, forward strand.
TCCAAAAAAAAAAAAAAAACTACAGAACAACCCTGTCTCGAAAAAAAAAAAAGAAAGAAAGAAAGAAAGAAAGAAAGAAAGAAAGAAGAAAAAGAAAACAGTGCTGTCCTCGAAAATGCCCTCTCCCTTTGAACACGGCCCCTCCTTTGGGCTGAGTTTCCCACACAGCTCTGATGATGCAGGAGGATGCCGAGGGCCCAGTTGGTGCCTGTATCTGTGCCTTGGCAGCAGCTATTCATGTCTTGCCACTCAGAGTCAAATTCCCTTAAGTTTAGCCTTCCCTAAGTGCTTGTTCACTTCAGAAGACTCAACCCTCATCTTCCATGTCCTCCTGGCCTAATTTCTCATATTACTGTTTTACTGAGTATGAATCAGTAATATGAGATGTTCAGGAGAGGGAGGAAGGGTCATTCATGAAAAAAGTGAGTGTTCAACTAACTAACTCCCCATGGGTTCAGGAAGTAGTGAGAAGATATTAATGAAGCAGAGAGAAATTTCTGGTTTTGGAAGGAGGAAATCCTGAATGGCTCCCTCTGTGTCGGAGGAGAGACTCCTGGAAAGGAAACCTCAGGTTCCGGTTGGTCGGTCGGTCGGTCGGTCGGTCAGTTCGGGGAGAAATATCAGCAAGGAGGTAAAGGCCGTGCCTCACGACATCAGCAGTCCCTTCTCTGGAAATTCCACGGTATCCCAGAGAGCTCTCGGAATTTTGTGATGTCACTCGTGTCCTAGAAACGCCAACTGCCCTCAAGACACACTCTCTCGGTGCCTATAAGACTCGGTTCTAGACATGTTGTCTAGAGAATGGAGATCGTTCGTGGAGAGGCCAGAGGGAGGAAGAAGAAAGCTGGCCTCAGATCTCACAGGAAAACATGGAGAAATAATTAGTGGTCCTGGGGAAGACGAAGTGAGTTCACCACTAGCAGGGACTAGAGAGATTTCTGGATGTGATGGCTTTGAGACTTCCAGGGCTAGGGCTCAGGAACTGGGAGGTTTCTGGGATGAAACAGGTCTGTCTGTCTTGTTTCTCTGAGTTCCTAAAGGGCCAACCCACATCAAAGATTCACGATAGTTGATTTGACAAAGTCGGGAATTGACAAGGAGTGCGGAAGGAGTCAGTGAGATTTCAATACCAGCACTGACTGCACATCATCACCCCCCCCCCCCGGTCCTTTTCGTTGTGTAGCAATAATAATAGAGAAAGGGGAGTAGTGCTCTGCCAAAGCCCGTATTTTACCATGCCTTATATCACAGCCATTAGCAGGGTTGAGGCATCAAGTGCTGCAGTCAGTCCGACTCCTGTGACCCCCCTAAGGTTTCTGGCTTCCCAGTTTTGAGTGACACCATGGTCTCCAGTTCAGCTTGAGAGCTCTTTAAGAGCCAATGGAGGAGAGAGTGGAAAGAGACTGCCATTTTTTTTCTTTTTCCTTGTCTTTCTTTCTTTTGCTGTTTTGCTTTGTTTTTCAAGAAAGGGTTTCTTTTTGTATCTTGGGCTGTCCTAAAACTCACTCTGTAAATCAGGCCATCTTTGAATTCACAGAGATCTGTGTGTGTGCTGTGATTAAAGCCCGGCTGAGACTGCAATTTCTTGTTAGCTCTGGGTGTCCTGAGCTGTTAGTAAGTGACAATGGCTCTGTGTTGTGAATCTCTGTGAATCCAGACTATGTTATGTCCTTCAATGACATGAGTCTGAAGCATCAAGCACCCACCCACCCCTATACTCCCTGAGGTCTCTGAAGTCACACACAGCGCAGCCTCTATGGGTCTGAATAAGGCTTAGAAAGCTTTTCCCTGGTTCACCTGGTGCAGAGGAAACCAGGTAAGTTCTGAGAGACATGCACCACCTTCCTACAGAAAGAAGGGAGGACTGATTAGCTAATACCCACAGAGGGGGAAACTCAAGTCTGGTATTTCAGACAGAACCTGCTTGGACAAAGTCTCATCTGTCAGTCACTTCCTGAGGGAAGGAGGGAGGGAGGGAGGGAGGGAGGAAGGAAGGACCACAATTATCTCTCCTCTGTGTCCTTTTTACGCTCTTTTCATGCTCTGATGAATATTGTGATTCAAGTTGGCCATGTCCCCTTTTCCACAGCATGTGCACTGTGGCTCTAGATCAAGGAATCAGTTTGTTTGTGTGTTTTGCTCTATCTAGGAGAAGCACCATAGCAGTTGCATACTGACTGAGAAATTTGATTTTTAGGAAATGATTTTTCATATCTGTGAGTGGTCTCTCCATAGATAGCCACTCATCTTTCTTTAAACTTGAGTATAGGAATGAATGATCCCTCCCTCCCTCCCTCCCTCCCTCCCTCCCTCCCTCTCTCCCTCTTCATGGGAATGAGTGTCTGCTCTTGCATTGAGGGCTCCCCAGTTCTCAGCATCTCCAGCCCAACCTGTCACAAGCTGATCACACATTTGCAAACTTGGGATATATTCTGCTGAAGTTTTGGGATAATGAATTTCATCAACTATGGGACTAACTTTGTTCTGACAGGACACTCACTCACAATCTCTCCTCATCACACCCACATAGTGTAACAACTTTGTGTTTCCTCCACAATGTGCTCATTTCTGTCAGGGAACTGAAAGCCGGCCAGCCAGCCAACACTATTTTTCCTTGTTTCTCATTTTGTTCTTATATTCTGTCTCTCCCCCCCCCCGCCTGGAAAACTTTCAGAGTTCACTCTGCCCCCTGAGTAAAGGTGTTATGCTTCCTTTTATTGTATATTTAGTGTGTGTGTGTGTGTGTGTGTGAGAGAGAGAGAGAGAGAGAGAGAGAGAGAGAGAGATTCATTATGAAATCAAAAGTCAGTCAACAACAGCAAACTTTGTATTTATTTGTCCATCCACGTATTTGCTTGTTTACTTACTTACTTACTTACTTACTCACTCACTCACTCACCCACTTCATTTATTATTTATTTATTTATTTATTTGCAGTGGAAGACTTAATTCAGTAAGAATGATCAGAAGGGTAGGTAGGGTATCCTTGGGAAAAGAGTAAGATATCACGATGACTTTCCCTTCCAAGAGGGAGCTTTCTAGTAAGACGTGAAACCACAGTTTCAAGGGCCCGCTTTCCACAAGTCCTTTTCCAAGGTCAGGCATTTCTTAGGTAAGCAAGGGTCTCCATTCATTCCCTTTGAGGAACTCTCAGGCCCTGCCCTGACATTAACCTCTGACTCCTGCCTATTGTCAAGGCCAATGGGACACTCCTCAGCCCCTCCCTGACCTGAGGTGACCTGAGAAGCCACAGCCCACCCCAGTTCACAGGCCTCTCTTTATCTATCTATCTAACTAAGTAACTGTACAGCATAAAATGTGGAATCTCTTCTCAATGAAATGCTGTTGGCAGCCATTCGATGAATTTATTCTCATCTCAGATCCTGTCCAGCAGGGATGTCTTCTTTCCGTGTTTCTTCTTCTTTTGTATGTTGCAGTCAGTTCAGATGTGCTGGTATATGGTGAGAAAGAGAGAGAGAGAGAAATGGAATTGCTTTTTATTTATTTGAAGAGTTTTAATGATTTAATATTCAGCTATTTCCAGCCTTATTTACCAGCACATTTATTATTACCAGCGAGCACCTTCCTCTGAAAACATTGGAATCGCCCCCCATCTGTACATGTCATGCACGTGCGTGCATATGTGTGTGTGTGTGTGTGTGTGTGTGTGTGTGTGAGCGTGTGCGCATCCCATCTATCTATCTATCTATCTATCTATCTATCTATCTATCTATCTATCTATCTATCTATCTATGTATCCCTTCATCAAATTCCATTTTAGGAGCTGCTATGCTGACCAGTGACATGGAGGCCACCATTTTCTTAGCCAGTGACAGTCAGGAGACAGAAAGAAGGAAAGAAAGGAAGAAAGGAAGAAAGAATCTACATTCCCAAAGAAAGAAAAAAATTAAGTAAATTTTAAAAAGTAAAAAAAAAATTAAGAAAGTAAGTAAATACATACATAAAAATAGACATAAAGAATGAATAAATGAATAAAACTAAATAATAATTGAAACATTCAATAAGTAAATGAGTCACGCTAAATCAGCAGATAAATAAACAGATATATGAAAGAAGATAAGGAAGTGAAGGAATGAATGAACAAGTAAGTAAGTAAGTAAATAACTAGGTGGGTCATTTTTTTTAAAGAAGTAAGTAAATGAGATGGGCTGAACAGATAGTAAGTAAGTAAGTAAGTAAGCAAGCAAGCAAGCAAGCAATCGTGAAAAAAAAAATGAGAGCCGGGCGATGGTGGCGCACGCCTTTAATCCCAGTACTCGGGAGGCAGAGGTAGGCGGATCTCTGTGAGTTCGAGACCAGCCTGGTCTACAGTGCTAGTTCCAGGACAGGCTCCAAAGCCACAGAGAAACCCTGTCTCGAAAAACCAAAAAAAAAAAAAAAGAGAGAGACACATCCATTCAATCCATAAAAGACAAAACGTGGAAATAAACATGTAAACTGGTCGACCCACCCAAAGCAGGAGGGAGGTCTCTGTCCAGCAGGGCCGTCTTCTTTCCAAGTTGCAGTCAGTCAGATCTCTGGGCAAACAGAAAAAGAAAGCAATTGTTTTCTACTTGAACAGTTTTAATATTACTCAAATGAATTAATATTCAGCTATTTATTCCCAGCCTTATTTACAACTGGATGCCCACCGAGCACCTTCCTCTCATAGCTAGCCCCTTCTACCCCTGCCCCATCTGGACAGATAGACAGGATGTATGTATGTATGTATGTATGTATAAATAAATAAATAAATAATAAAAAAGTAAAATAAAAATAAGTAAATAAATAAATTAAAAAAAAAAGTGTTTGGTGAGTGGGGCGTGTTGGCATAGAGAACAAAAGAGATAAACTAACCACCAACACATTGAAGAATGACATCATTCAATCAAGACATGGAAAAAGACAACTGGTCGACCCAAGTTCACAAGGCCAACTGGTCAACCCCGGTACTTAGCATTTTAAGGCCAAATATTTAATCGGACAACTGGTCGACCCGCTTCCAGTCCGTCAAAAAAAAGGAAGTGCACAGAGACAACTGGTCGACCCGTCAGGTCTAGGAAGATATAATATATATTATACATTAAAAAAAAAAAAAAAAAAAAAAAAAAAAAGAGTCCAGCGGGACATCTGGTCGACCCGCCGCATCCCCGGGGGAAAAAAATGGCCTCCCGCCCGGTGGGAGGGACTACTGGTCTACCCCGGTCCTTTGGAGAAGGAGGTGGAGAGGGGGGAAAAAAAAGTGCGCCCAACCTCCGCCGCCTCCCCGACAGGCGCGCCGCGGCGCCACGGCGCGCGAGCGGAGGTCGGCGGCGAGAGGGGGCCCGGGGCGCCGCCAGACCCTCGCCCATCCTCCCCCGGGAAGAGGGATGGAGAGGGAAAGGCGCGCGCCCGGGAAAGAGGGGACACACCCGCCGGCCGCTGCGGTGCGGTGAGGCAAGCAGCGGGAGTGGACGGAGGAGAGCGAGAGCGGGAAGAGAGCCGCCGTCCGCCGTGAGCCGCCAGCGGCAGAGCCAGACACGGGTCCTCGGACGGGGCGAGGAGGGCAGGCGAGCCGGCGCCCGTCCCCCTTCCCCCTCTCTCGACCTCTCTCTCACGACCGCCACGCGCGCCCGTGCGCACGCACACTTCCGTGCGCACAACACACGTGCGACCCGGGGAGCGCGCCTCCCGGCGAGAACTCGGGCGAGGCAGGCGAGCGGGCGGGCAGAGCCGCCGCCGCTGCTCTCTCACGTTAATGATCCTTCCGCAGGTTCACCTACGGAAACCTTGTTACGACTTTTACTTCCTCTAGATAGTCAAGTTGGTGAACAACCACAAATAAGCAAACAAATAGAGAGATAATAACAATAAAAATATTTGAGAGTTCAAATAATTGACTTCATCCACAATAAAAGAATATAAAAATAAAAATATCAAATGCACTTGAACACATTGGCACAGGAGAACGCTTGCTAAATAGAACCCCAGTAGCACAGACACTGAGAGAAAAAGAAAAAAGAAAAAAAAAGAAAAACAAAACAAAAAAAAAGAACAAAGAAAAAAACTAAAGAGAGAAAAAAAAGAAAAAAAAAGAAAAGAAGAAGAAAAAAAAAGAAAAAAAGAAAAAAAGAAAAAAAAGAAAAAAAAAGAAAGAAAAAAGAAAAAAAAAGAAAAAAAAACAGACACTGAGAGAAACAATTAATAAGTGAGACCTCCTGAAACTGAAAAGCTTCTGTAAAGCAAAGAACATGGCCAACAAGACAAAACGACGGCCTTACAGAATGGGAAAAGATCTTCACTAATCTCCAAAATACACAAAGAAGTCGAGAAATTGGTCATCCAAAGAACAAATAATCCAATTTTAAAAAATGGAGTACAGACCTAAACAGAGAACTCTCAACAGAGGGATCTAAAATGGTTGAAAGACACTTAAATGTATTTAGTGATTATATTTCTTTTCCCTTAGGGATAAAGAAATGGAGAAGTTCTTTGAAGCAGTAAGTCACAAAAACACCAGGCCGTTAAACTTCAGCTACAGGGAAACCCTGTCTCGTGGAAAAACAAAACAACAACAACAACAAAAAAAAAAAATCCTGAAGCCAGTGATCATTGCAAACATCTGTATGTTCAGATACTGAGCCTGAGCAAGTTAGAGTGTCACAGATTTGCTGCAATTCATTGCAAATTTCATGTGGATCACAAATCCTGCTCAAGTTACAGCTGTTAGTGTCAGTGTGAACCTTGACACCATCTCTACTGGATTCCTGTCAGCTGGGCTCCGGTCTGCTAGAAAAGCAGAAGAACTAAGGTACCGTAATTAACCTCTTCTGTGCCCCACCTGCAAGAACACTCTGTAAGCTACAGTTCTGAAAACAGCCTGGTCCTGGCATAAGAACAGACAGGAGGACCAATGGAACCGAATAGAAGACCCGGATATCGATCCACACATCTTCGAACACCTGATCTTTGATAAAGAAGTCAAAAATATCCAATAGAAAAAAAAAGAAAGCATGTGAGTTCAAGACCAGCCTGGTCTACAAGAGCTAGTTCCAGGACAGGCTCCAAAAAAAAAAAAAAAACTACAGAACAACCCTGTCTCAAAAAAAAAAAGAAAGAAAGAAAGAAAGAAAGAAAGAAAGAAAGAAAGAAAGAAAGAAGAAAAAGAAAACAGTGCTGTCCTCGAAAATGCCCTCTCCCTTTGAACACGGCCCCTCCTTTGGGCTGAGTTTCCCACACAGCTCTGATGATGCAGGAGGATGCCGAGGGCCCAGTTGGTGCCTGTATCTGTGCCTTGGCAGCAGCTATTCATGTCTTGCCACTCAGAGTCAAATTCCCTTAAGTTTAGCCTTCCCTAAGTGCTTGTTCACTTCAGAAGACTCAACCCTCATCTTCCATGTCCTCCTGGCCTAATTTCTCATATTACTGTTTTACTGAGTATGAATCAGTAATATGAGATGTTCAGGAGAGGGAGGAAGGGTCATTCATGAAAAAAGTGAGTGTTCAACTAACTAACTCCCCATGGGTTCAGGAAGTAGTGAGAAGATATTAATGAAGCAGAGAGAAATTTCTGGTTTTGGAAGGAGGAAATCCTGAATGGCTCCCTCTGTGTCGGAGGAGAGACTCCTGGAAAGGAAACCTCAGGTTCCGGTTGGTCGGTCGGTCGGTCGGTCGGTCAGTTCGGGGAGAAATATCAGCAAGGAGGTAAAGGCCGTGCCTCACGACATCAGCAGTCCCTTCTCTGGAAATTCCACGGTATCCCAGAGAGCTCTCGGAATTTTGTGATGTCACTCGTGTCCTAGAAACGCCAACTGCCCTCAAGACACACTCTCTCGGTGCCTATAAGACTCGGTTCTAGACATGTTGTCTAGAGAATGGAGATCGTTCGTGGAGAGGCCAGAGGGAGGAAGAAGAAAGCTGGCCTCAGATCTCACAGGAAAACATGGAGAAATAATTAGTGGTCCTGGGGAAGACGAAGTGAGTTCACCACTAGCAGGGACTAGAGAGATTTCTGGATGTGATGGCTTTGAGACTTCCAGGGCTAGGGCTCAGGAACTGGGAGGTTTCTGGGATGAAACAGGTCTGTCTGTCTTGTTTCTCTGAGTTCCTAAAGGGCCAACCCACATCAAAGATTCACGATAGTTGATTTGACAAAGTCGGGAATTGACAAGGAGTGCGGAAGGAGTCAGTGAGATTTCAATACCAGCACTGACTGCACATCATCACCCCCCCCCGGTCCTTTTCGTTGTGTAGCAATAATAATAGAGAAAGGGGAGTAGTGCTCTGCCAAAGCCCGTATTTTACCATGCCTTATATCACAGCCATTAGCAGGGTTGAGGCATCAAGTGCTGCAGTCAGTCCGACTCCTGTGACCCCCCTAAGGTTTCTGGCTTCCCAGTTTTGAGTGACACCATGGTCTCCAGTTCAGCTTGAGAGCTCTTTAAGAGCCAATGGAGGAGAGAGTGGAAAGAGACTGCCATTTTTTTCTTTTTCCTTGTCTTTCTTTCTTTTGCTGTTTTGCTTTGTTTTTCAAGAAAGGGTTTCTTTTTGTATCTTGGGCTGTCCTAAAACTCACTCTGTAAATCAGGCCATCTTTGAATTCACAGAGATCTGTGTGTGTGCTGTGATTAAAGCCCGGCTGAGACTGCAATTTCTTGTTAGCTCTGGGTGTCCTGAGCTGTTAGTAAGTGACAATGGCTCTGTGTTGTGAATCTCTGTGAATCCAGACTATGTTATGTCCTTCAATGACATGAGTCTGAAGCATCAAGCACCCACCCACCCCTATACTCCCTGAGGTCTCTGAAGTCACACACAGCGCAGCCTCTATGGGTCTGAATAAGGCTTAGAAAGCTTTTCCCTGGTTCACCTGGTGCAGAGGAAACCAGGTAAGTTCTGAGAGACATGCACCACCTTCCTACAGAAAGAAGGGAGGACTGATTAGCTAATACCCACAGAGGGGGAAACTCAAGTCTGGTATTTCAGACAGAACCTGCTTGGACAAAGTCTCATCTGTCAGTCACTTCCTGAGGGAAGGAGGGAGGGAGGGAGGGAGGGAGGAAGGAAGGACCACAATTATCTCTCCTCTGTGTCCTTTTTACGCTCTTTTCATGCTCTGATGAATATTGTGATTCAAGTTGGCCATGTCCCCTTTTCCACAGCATGTGCACTGTGGCTCTAGATCAAGGAATCAGTTTGTTTGTGTGTTTTGCTCTATCTAGGAGAAGCACCATAGCAGTTGCATACTGACTGAGAAATTTGATTTTTAGGAAATGATTTTTCATATCTGTGAGTGGTCTCTCCATAGATAGCCACTCATCTTTCTTTAAACTTGAGTATAGGAATGAATGATCCCTCCCTCCCTCCCTCCCTCCCTCCCTCCCTCCCTCTCTCCCTCTTCATGGGAATGAGTGTCTGCTCTTGCATTGAGGGCTCCCCAGTTCTCAGCATCTCCAGCCCAACCTGTCACAAGCTGATCACACATTTGCAAACTTGGGATATATTCTGCTGAAGTTTTGGGATAATGAATTTCATCAACTATGGGACTAACTTTGTTCTGACAGGACACTCACTCACAATCTCTCCTCATCACACCCACATAGTGTAACAACTTTGTGTTTCCTCCACAATGTGCTCATTTCTGTCAGGGAACTGAAAGCCGGCCAGCCAGCCAACACTATTTTTCCTTGTTTCTCATTTTGTTCTTATATTCTGTCTCTCCCCCCCCCCCCGCCTGGAAAACTTTCAGAGTTCACTCTGCCCCCTGAGTAAAGGTGTTATGCTTCCTTTTATTGTATATTTAGTGTGTGTGTGTGTGTGTGAGAGAGAGAGAGAGAGAGAGAGAGAGAGAGAGAGAGAGAGATTCATTATGAAATCAAAAGTCAGTCAACAACAGCAAACTTTGTATTTATTTGTCCATCCACGTATTTGCTTGTTTACTTACTTACTTACTTACTTACTCACTCACTCACTCACCCACTTCATTTATTATTTATTTATTTATTTATTTGCAGTGGAAGACTTAATTCAGTAAGAATGATCAGAAGGGTAGGTAGGGTATCCTTGGGAAAAGAGTAAGATATCACGATGACTTTCCCTTCCAAGAGGGAGCTTTCTAGTAAGACGTGAAACCACAGTTTCAAGGGCCCGCTTTCCACAAGTCCTTTTCCAAGGTCAGGCATTTCTTAGGTAAGCAAGGGTCTCCATTCATTCCCTTTGAGGAACTCTCAGGCCCTGCCCTGACATTAACCTCTGACTCCTGCCTATTGTCAAGGCCAATGGGACACTCCTCAGCCCCTCCCTGACCTGAGGTGACCTGAGAAGCCACAGCCCACCCCAGTTCACAGGCCTCTCTTTATCTATCTATCTAACTAAGTAACTGTACAGCATAAAATGTGGAATCTCTTCTCAATGAAATGCTGTTGGCAGCCATTCGATGAATTTATTCTCATCTCAGATCCTGTCCAGCAGGGATGTCTTCTTTCCGTGTTTCTTCTTCTTTTGTATGTTGCAGTCAGTTCAGATGTGCTGGTATATGGTGAGAAAGAGAGAGAGAGAGAAATGGAATTGCTTTTTATTTATTTGAAGAGTTTTAATGATTTAATATTCAGCTACCAGCACATTTATTATTACCAGCGAGCACCTTCCTCTGAAAACATTGGAATCGCCCCCCATCTGTACATGTCATGCACGTGCGTGCATATGTGTGTGTGTGTGTGTGTGTGAGCGTGTGCGCATCCCATCTATCTATCTATCTATCTATCTATCTATCTATCTATCTATCTATCTATCTATCTATCTATGTATCCCTTCATCAAATTCCATTTTAGGAGCTGCTATGCTGACCAGTGACATGGAGGCCACCATTTTCTTAGCCAGTGACAGTCAGGAGACAGAAAGAAGGAAAGAAAGGAAGAAAGGAAGAAAGAATCTACATTCCCAAAGAAAGAAAAAAATTAAGTAAATTTTAAAAAGTAAAAAAAAAATTAAGAAAGTAAGTAAATACATACATAAAAATAGACATAAAGAATGAATAAATGAATAAAACTAAATAATAATTGAAACATTCAATAAGTAAATGAGTCACGCTAAATCAGCAGATAAATAAACAGATATATGAAAGAAGATAAGGAAGTGAAGGAATGAATGAACAAGTAAGTAAGTAAGTAAGTAAGTAAATAACTAGGTGGGTCATTTTTTTTAAAGAAGTAAGTAAATGAGATGGGCTGAACAGATAGTAAGTAAGTAAGTAAGTAAGCAAGCAAGCAAGCAAGCAATCGTGAAAAAAAAAATGAGAGCCGGGCGATGGTGGCGCACGCCTTTAATCCCAGTACTCGGGAGGCAGAGGTAGGCGGATCTCTGTGAGTTCGAGACCAGCCTGGTCTACAGTGCTAGTTCCAGGACAGGCTCCAAAGCCACAGAGAAACCCTGTCTCGAAAAACCAAAAAAAAAAAAAAAGAGAGAGACACATCCATTCAATCCATAAAAGACAAAACGTGGAAATAAACATGTAAACTGGTCGACCCACCCAAAGCAGGAGGGAGGTCTCTGTCCAGCAGGGCCGTCTTCTTTCCAAGTTGCAGTCAGTCAGATCTCTGGGCAAACAGAAAAAGAAAGCAATTGTTTTCTACTTGAACAGTTTTAATATTACTCAAATGAATTAATATTCAGCTATTTATTCCCAGCCTTATTTACAACTGGATGCCCACCGAGCACCTTCCTCTCATAGCTAGCCCCTTCTACCCCTGCCCCATCTGGACAGATAGACAGGATGTATGTATGTATGTATGTATGTATAAATAAATAAATAAATAATAAAAAAGTAAAATAAAAATAAGTAAATAAATAAATTAAAAAAAAAAGTGTTTGGTGAGTGGGGCGTGTTGGCATAGAGAACAAAAGAGATAAACTAACCACCAACACATTGAAGAATGACATCATTCAATCAAGACATGGAAAAAGACAACTGGTCGACCCAAGTTCACAAGGCCAACTGGTCAACCCCGGTACTTAGCATTTTAAGGCCAAATATTTAATCGGACAACTGGTCGACCCGCTTCCAGTCCGTCAAAAAAAAGGAAGTGCACAGAGACAACTGGTCGACCCGTCAGGTCTAGGAAGATATAATATATATTATACATTAAAAAAAAAAAAAAAAAAAAAAAAAAAAGAGTCCAGCGGGACATCTGGTCGACCCGCCGCATCCCCGGGGGAAAAAAATGGCCTCCCGCCCGGTGGGAGGGACTACTGGTCTACCCCGGTCCTTTGGAGAAGGAGGTGGAGAGGGGGGAAAAAAAAGTGCGCCCAACCTCCGCCGCCTCCCCGACAGGCGCGCCGCGGCGCCACGGCGCGCGAGCGGAGGTCGGCGGCGAGAGGGGGCCCGGGGCGCCGCCAGACCCTCGCCCATCCTCCCCCGGGAAGAGGGATGGAGAGGGAAAGGCGCGCGCCCGGGAAAGAGGGGACACACCCGCCGGCCGCTGCGGTGCGGTGAGGCAAGCAGCGGGAGTGGACGGAGGAGAGCGAGAGCGGGAAGAGAGCCGCCGTCCGCCGTGAGCCGCCAGCGGCAGAGCCAGACACGGGTCCTCGGACGGGGCGAGGAGGGCAGGCGAGCCGGCGCCCGTCCCCCTTCCCCCTCTCTCGACCTCTCTCTCACGACCGCCACGCGCGCCCGTGCGCACACACACTTCCGTGCGCACAACACACGTGCGACCCGGGGAGCGCGCCTCCCGGCGAGAACTCGGGCGAGGCAGGCGAGCGGGCGGGCAGAGCCGCCGCCGCTGCTCTCTCACGTTAATGATCCTTCCGCAGGTTCACCTACGGAAACCTTGTTACGACTTTTACTTCCTCTAGATAGTCAAGTTGGTGAACAACCACAAATAAGCAAACAAATAGAGAGATAATAACAATAAAAATATTTGAGAGTTCAAATAATTGACTTCATCCACAATAAAAGAATATAAAAATAAAAATATCAAATGCACTTGAACACATTGGCACAGGAGAACGCTTGCTAAATAGAACCCCAGTAGCACAGACACTGAGAGAAAAAGAAAAAAGAAAAAAAAAAGAAAAACAAAACAAAAAAAAAGAACAAAGAAAAAAACTAAAGAGAGAAAAAAAAGAAAAAAAAAGAAAAGAAGAAGAAAAAAAAAGAAAAAAAGAAAAAAAGAAAAAAAAGAAAAAAAAAGAAAGAAAAAAGAAAAAAAAGAAAAAAAAACAGACACTGAGAGAAACAATTAATAAGTGAGACCTCCTGAAACTGAAAAGCTTCTGTAAAGCAAAGAACATGGCCAACAAGACAAAACGACGGCCTTACAGAATGGGAAAAGATCTTCACTAATCTCCAAAATACACAAAGAAGTCGAGAAATTGGTCATCCAAAGAACAAATAATCCAATTTTAAAAAATGGAGTACAGACCTAAACAGAGAACTCTCAACAGAGGGATCTAAAATGGTTGAAAGACACTTAAATGTATTTAGTGATTATATTTCTTTTCCCTTAGGGATAAAGAAATGGAGAAGTTCTTTGAAGCAGTAAGTCACAAAAACACCAGGCCGTTAAACTTCAGCTACAGGGAAACCCTGTCTCGTGGAAAAACAAAACAACAACAACAACAAAAAAAAAAAAATCCTGAAGCCAGTGATCATTGCAAACATCTGTATGTTCAGATACTGAGCCTGAGCAAGTTAGAGTGTCACAGATTTGCTGCAATTCATTGCAAATTTCATGTGGATCACAAATCCTGCTCAAGTTACAGCTGTTAGTGTCAGTGTGAACCTTGACACCATCTCTACTGGATTCCTGTCAGCTGGGCTCCGGTCTGCTAGAAAAGCAGAAGAACTAAGGTACCGTAATTAACCTCTTCTGTGCCCCACCTGCAAGAACACTCTGTAAGCTACAGTTCTGAAAACAGCCTGGTCCTGGCATAAGAACAGACAGGAGGACCAATGGAACCGAATAGAAGACCCGGATATCGATCCACACATCTTCGAACACCTGATCTTTGATAAAGAAGTCAAAAATATCCAATAGAAAAAAAAAGAAAGCATGTGAGTTCAAGACCAGCCTGGTCTACAAGAGCTAGTTCCAGGACAGGCTCCAAAAAAAAAAAAAAAAACTACAGAACAACCCTGTCTCGAAAAAAAAAAAAGAAAGAAAGAAAGAAAGAAAGAAAGAAGAAAAAGAAAACAGTGCTGTCCTCGAAAATGCCCTCTCCCTTTGAACACGGCCCCTCCTTTGGGCTGAGTTTCCCACACAGCTCTGATGATGCAGGAGGATGCCGAGGGCCCAGTTGGTGCCTGTATCTGTGCCTTGGCAGCAGCTATTCATGTCTTGCCACTCAGAGTCAAATTCCCTTAAGTTTAGCCTTCCCTAAGTGCTTGTTCACTTCAGAAGACTCAACCCTCATCTTCCATGTCCTCCTGGCCTAATTTCTCATATTACTGTTTTACTGAGTATGAATCAGTAATATGAGATGTTCAGGAGAGGGAGGAAGGGTCATTCATGAAAAAAGTGAGTGTTCAACTAACTAACTCCCCATGGGTTCAGGAAGTAGTGAGAAGATATTAATGAAGCAGAGAGAAATTTCTGGTTTTGGAAGGAGGAAATCCTGAATGGCTCCCTCTGTGTCGGAGGAGAGACTCCTGGAAAGGAAACCTCAGGTTCCGGTTGGTCGGTCGGTCGGTCGGTCGGTCAGTTCGGGGAGAAATATCAGCAAGGAGGTAAAGGCCGTGCCTCACGACATCAGCAGTCCCTTCTCTGGAAATTCCACGGTATCCCAGAGAGCTCTCGGAATTTTGTGATGTCACTCGTGTCCTAGAAACGCCAACTGCCCTCAAGACACACTCTCTCGGTGCCTATAAGACTCGGTTCTAGACATGTTGTCTAGAGAATGGAGATCGTTCGTGGAGAGGCCAGAGGGAGGAAGAAGAAAGCTGGCCTCAGATCTCACAGGAAAACATGGAGAAATAATTAGTGGTCCTGGGGAAGACGAAGTGAGTTCACCACTAGCAGGGACTAGAGAGATTTCTGGATGTGATGGCTTTGAGACTTCCAGGGCTAGGGCTCAGGAACTGGGAGGTTTCTGGGATGAAACAGGTCTGTCTGTCTTGTTTCTCTGAGTTCCTAAAGGGCCAACCCACATCAAAGATTCACGATAGTTGATTTGACAAAGTCGGGAATTGACAAGGAGTGCGGAAGGAGTCAGTGAGATTTCAATACCAGCACTGACTGCACATCATCACCCCCCCCCGGTCCTTTTCGTTGTGTAGCAATAATAATAGAGAAAGGGGAGTAGTGCTCTGCCAAAGCCCGTATTTTACCATGCCTTATATCACAGCCATTAGCAGGGTTGAGGCATCAAGTGCTGCAGTCAGTCCGACTCCTGTGACCCCCCTAAGGTTTCTGGCTTCCCAGTTTTGAGTGACACCATGGTCTCCAGTTCAGCTTGAGAGCTCTTTAAGAGCCAATGGAGGAGAGAGTGGAAAGAGACTGCCATTTTTTTCTTTTTCCTTGTCTTTCTTTCTTTTGCTGTTTTGCTTTGTTTTTCAAGAAAGGGTTTCTTTTTGTATCTTGGGCTGTCCTAAAACTCACTCTGTAAATCAGGCCATCTTTGAATTCACAGAGATCTGTGTGTGTGCTGTGATTAAAGCCCGGCTGAGACTGCAATTTCTTGTTAGCTCTGGGTGTCCTGAGCTGTTAGTAAGTGACAATGGCTCTGTGTTGTGAATCTCTGTGAATCCAGACTATGTTATGTCCTTCAATGACATGAGTCTGAAGCATCAAGCACCCACCCACCCCTATACTCCCTGAGGTCTCTGAAGTCACACACAGCGCAGCCTCTATGGGTCTGAATAAGGCTTAGAAAGCTTTTCCCTGGTTCACCTGGTGCAGAGGAAACCAGGTAAGTTCTGAGAGACATGCACCACCTTCCTACAGAAAGAAGGGAGGACTGATTAGCTAATACCCACAGAGGGGGAAACTCAAGTCTGGTATTTCAGACAGAACCTGCTTGGACAAAGTCTCATCTGTCAGTCACTTCCTGAGGGAAGGAGGGAGGGAGGGAGGGAGGGAGGAAGGAAGGACCACAATTATCTCTCCTCTGTGTCCTTTTTACGCTCTTTTCATGCTCTGATGAATATTGTGATTCAAGTTGGCCATGTCCCCTTTTCCACAGCATGTGCACTGTGGCTCTAGATCAAGGAATCAGTTTGTTTGTGTGTTTTGCTCTATCTAGGAGAAGCACCATAGCAGTTGCATACTGACTGAGAAATTTGATTTTTAGGAAATGATTTTTCATATCTGTGAGTGGTCTCTCCATAGATAGCCACTCATCTTTCTTTAAACTTGAGTATAGGAATGAATGATCCCTCCCTCCCTCCCTCCCTCCCTCCCTCCCTCCCTCTCTCCCTCTTCATGGGAATGAGTGTCTGCTCTTGCATTGAGGGCTCCCCAGTTCTCAGCATCTCCAGCCCAACCTGTCACAAGCTGATCACACATTTGCAAACTTGGGATATATTCTGCTGAAGTTTTGGGATAATGAATTTCATCAACTATGGGACTAACTTTGTTCTGACAGGACACTCACTCACAATCTCTCCTCATCACACCCACATAGTGTAACAACTTTGTGTTTCCTCCACAATGTGCTCATTTCTGTCAGGGAACTGAAAGCCGGCCAGCCAGCCAACACTATTTTTCCTTGTTTCTCATTTTGTTCTTATATTCTGTCTCTCCCCCCCCCCCCGCCTGGAAAACTTTCAGAGTTCACTCTGCCCCCTGAGTAAAGGTGTTATGCTTCCTTTTATTGTATATTTAGTGTGTGTGTGTGTGTGAGAGAGAGAGAGAGAGAGAGAGAGAGAGAGAGAGAGAGAGAGAGATTCATTATGAAATCAAAAGTCAGTCAACAACAGCAAACTTTGTATTTATTTGTCCATCCACGTATTTGCTTGTTTACTTACTTACTTACTTACTTACTCACTCACTCACTCACCCACTTCATTTATTATTTATTTATTTATTTATTTGCAGTGGAAGACTTAATTCAGTAAGAATGATCAGAAGGGTAGGTAGGGTATCCTTGGGAAAAGAGTAAGATATCACGATGACTTTCCCTTCCAAGAGGGAGCTTTCTAGTAAGACGTGAAACCACAGTTTCAAGGGCCCGCTTTCCACAAGTCCTTTTCCAAGGTCAGGCATTTCTTAGGTAAGCAAGGGTCTCCATTCATTCCCTTTGAGGAACTCTCAGGCCCTGCCCTGACATTAACCTCTGACTCCTGCCTATTGTCAAGGCCAATGGGACACTCCTCAGCCCCTCCCTGACCTGAGGTGACCTGAGAAGCCACAGCCCACCCCAGTTCACAGGCCTCTCTTTATCTATCTATCTAACTAAGTAACTGTACAGCATAAAATGTGGAATCTCTTCTCAATGAAATGCTGTTGGCAGCCATTCGATGAATTTATTCTCATCTCAGATCCTGTCCAGCAGGGATGTCTTCTTTCCGTGTTTCTTCTTCTTTTGTATGTTGCAGTCAGTTCAGATGTGCTGGTATATGGTGAGAAAGAGAGAGAGAGAGAAATGGAATTGCTTTTTATTTATTTGAAGAGTTTTAATGATTTAATATTCAGCTACCAGCACATTTATTATTACCAGCGAGCACCTTCCTCTGAAAACATTGGAATCGCCCCCCATCTGTACATGTCATGCACGTGCGTGCATATGTGTGTGTGTGTGTGTGTGTGAGCGTGTGCGCATCCCATCTATCTATCTATCTATCTATCTATCTATCTATCTATCTATCTATCTATCTATCTATGTATCCCTTCATCAAATTCCATTTTAGGAGCTGCTATGCTGACCAGTGACATGGAGGCCACCATTTTCTTAGCCAGTGACAGTCAGGAGACAGAAAGAAGGAAAGAAAGGAAGAAAGGAAGAAAGAATCTACATTCCCAAAGAAAGAAAAAAATTAAGTAAATTTTAAAAAGTAAAAAAAAAATTAAGAAAGTAAGTAAATACATACATAAAAATAGACATAAAGAATGAATAAATGAATAAAACTAAATAATAATTGAAACATTCAATAAGTAAATGAGTCACGCTAAATCAGCAGATAAATAAACAGATATATGAAAGAAGATAAGGAAGTGAAGGAATGAATGAACAAGTAAGTAAGTAAGTAAGTAAGTAAATAACTAGGTGGGTCATTTTTTTTAAAGAAGTAAGTAAATGAGATGGGCTGAACAGATAGTAAGTAAGTAAGTAAGTAAGCAAGCAAGCAAGCAAGCAATCGTGAAAAAAAAAATGAGAGCCGGGCGATGGTGGCGCACGCCTTTAATCCCAGTACTCGGGAGGCAGAGGTAGGCGGATCTCTGTGAGTTCGAGACCAGCCTGGTCTACAGTGCTAGTTCCAGGACAGGCTCCAAAGCCACAGAGAAACCCTGTCTCGAAAAACCAAAAAAAAAAAAAAAGAGAGAGACACATCCATTCAATCCATAAAAGACAAAACGTGGAAATAAACATGTAAACTGGTCGACCCACCCAAAGCAGGAGGGAGGTCTCTGTCCAGCAGGGCCGTCTTCTTTCCAAGTTGCAGTCAGTCAGATCTCTGGGCAAACAGAAAAAGAAAGCAATTGTTTTCTACTTGAACAGTTTTAATATTACTCAAATGAATTAATATTCAGCTATTTATTCCCAGCCTTATTTACAACTGGATGCCCACCGAGCACCTTCCTCTCATAGCTAGCCCCTTCTACCCCTGCCCCATCTGGACAGATAGACAGGATGTATGTATGTATGTATGTATGTATAAATAAATAAATAAATAATAAAAAAGTAAAATAAAAATAAGTAAATAAATAAATTAAAAAAAAAAGTGTTTGGTGAGTGGGGCGTGTTGGCATAGAGAACAAAAGAGATAAACTAACCACCAACACATTGAAGAATGACATCATTCAATCAAGACATGGAAAAAGACAACTGGTCGACCCAAGTTCACAAGGCCAACTGGTCAACCCCGGTACTTAGCATTTTAAGGCCAAATATTTAATCGGACAACTGGTCGACCCGCTTCCAGTCCGTCAAAAAAAAGGAAGTGCACAGAGACAACTGGTCGACCCGTCAGGTCTAGGAAGATATAATATATATTATACATTAAAAAAAAAAAAAAAAAAAAAAAAAAAAAGAGTCCAGCGGGACATCTGGTCGACCCGCCGCATCCCCGGGGGAAAAAAATGGCCTCCCGCCCGGTGGGAGGGACTACTGGTCTACCCCGGTCCTTTGGAGAAGGAGGTGGAGAGGGGGGAAAAAAAAGTGCGCCCAACCTCCGCCGCCTCCCCGACAGGCGCGCCGCGGCGCCACGGCGCGCGAGCGGAGGTCGGCGGCGAGAGGGGGCCCGGGGCGCCGCCAGACCCTCGCCCATCCTCCCCCGGGAAGAGGGATGGAGAGGGAAAGGCGCGCGCCCGGGAAAGAGGGGACACACCCGCCGGCCGCTGCGGTGCGGTGAGGCAAGCAGCGGGAGTGGATGGAGGAGAGCGAGAGCGGGAAGAGAGCCGCCGTCCGCCGTGAGCCGCCAGCGGCAGAGCCAGACACGGGTCCTCGGACGGGGCGAGGAGGGCAGGCGAGCCGGCGCCCGTCCCCCTTCCCCCTCTCTCGACCTCTCTCTCACGACCGCCACGCGCGCCCGTGCGCACGCACACTTCCGTGCGCACAACACACGTGCGACCCGGGGAGCGCGCCTCCCGGCGAGAACTCGGGCGAGGCAGGCGAGCGGGCGGGCAGAGCCGCCGCCGCTGCTCTCTCACGTTAATGATCCTTCCGCAGGTTCACCTACGGAAACCTTGTTACGACTTTTACTTCCTCTAGATAGTCAAGTTGGTGAACAACCACAAATAAGCAAACAAATAGAGAGATAATAACAATAAAAATATTTGAGAGTTCAAATAATTGACTTCATCCACAATAAAAGAATATAAAAATAAAAATATCAAATGCACTTGAACACATTGGCACAGGAGAACGCTTGCTAAATAGAACCCCAGTAGCACAGACACTGAGAGAAAAAGAAAAAAGAAAAAAAAAAGAAAAACAAAACAAAAAAAAAGAACAAAGAAAAAAACTAAAGAGAGAAAAAAAAGAAAAAAAAAGAAAAGAAGAAGAAAAAAAAAGAAAAAAAGAAAAAAAGAAAAAAAAGAAAAAAAAAGAAAGAAAAAAGAAAAAAAAGAAAAAAAAACAGACACTGAGAGAAACAATTAATAAGTGAGACCTCCTGAAACTGAAAAGCTTCTGTAAAGCAAAGAACATGGCCAACAAGACAAAACGACGGCCTTACAGAATGGGAAAAGATCTTCACTAATCTCCAAAATACACAAAGAAGTCGAGAAATTGGTCATCCAAAGAACAAATAATCCAATTTTAAAAAATGGAGTACAGACCTAAACAGAGAACTCTCAACAGAGGGATCTAAAATGGTTGAAAGACACTTAAATGTATTTAGTGATTATATTTCTTTTCCCTTAGGGATAAAGAAATGGAGAAGTTCTTTGAAGCAGTAAGTCACAAAAACACCAGGCCGTTAAACTTCAGCTACAGGGAAACCCTGTCTCGTGGAAAAACAAAACAACAACAACAACAAAAAAAAAAATCCTGAAGCCAGTGATCATTGCAAACATCTGTATGTTCAGATACTGAGCCTGAGCAAGTTAGAGTGTCACAGATTTGCTGCAATTCATTGCAAATTTCATGTGGATCACAAATCCTGCTCAAGTTACAGCTGTTAGTGTCAGTGTGAACCTTGACACCATCTCTACTGGATTCCTGTCAGCTGGGCTCCGGTCTGCTAGAAAAGCAGAAGAACTAAGGTACCGTAATTAACCTCTTCTGTGCCCCACCTGCAAGAACACTCTGTAAGCTACAGTTCTGAAAACAGCCTGGTCCTGGCATAAGAACAGACAGGAGGACCAATGGAACCGAATAGAAGACCCGGATATCGATCCACACATCTTCGAACACCTGATCTTTGATAAAGAAGTCAAAAATATCCAATAGAAAAAAAAAGAAAGCATGTGAGTTCAAGACCAGCCTGGTCTACAAGAGCTAGTTCCAGGACAGGCTCCAAAAAAAAAAAAAAAACTACAGAACAACCCTGTCTCAAAAAAAAAAAGAAAGAAAGAAAGAAAGAAAGAAAGAAAGAAAGAAAGAAAGAAAGAAAGAAGAAAAAGAAAACAGTGCTGTCCTCGAAAATGCCCTCTCCCTTTGAACACGGCCCCTCCTTTGGGCTGAGTTTCCCACACAGCTCTGATGATGCAGGAGGATGCCGAGGGCCCAGTTGGTGCCTGTATCTGTGCCTTGGCAGCAGCTATTCATGTCTTGACACTCAGAGTCAAATTCCCTTAAGTTTAGCCTTCCCTAAGTGCTTGTTCACTTCAGAAGACTCAACCCTCATCTTCCGTGTCCTCCTGGCCTAATTTCTCATATTACTGTTTTACTGAGTATGAATCAGTAATATGAGATGTTCAGGAGAGGGAGGAAGGGTCATTCATGAAAAAAGTGAGTGTTCAACTAACTAACTCCCCATGGGTTCAGGAAGTAGTGAGAAGATATTAATGAAGCAGAGAGAAATTTCTGGTTTTGGAAGGAGGAAATCCTGAATGGCTCCCTCTGTGTCGGAGGAGAGACTCCTGGAAAGGAAACCTCAGGTTCCGGTTGGTCGGTCGGTCGGTCGGTCGGTCAGTTCGGGGAGAAATATCAGCAAGGAGGTAAAGGCCGTGCCTCACGACATCAGCAGTCCCTTCTCTGGAAATTCCACGGTATCCCAGAGAGCTCTCGGAATTTTGTGATGTCACTCGTGTCCTAGAAACGCCAACTGCCCTCAAGACACACTCTCTCGGTGCCTATAAGACTCGGTTCTAGACATGTTGTCTAGAGAATGGAGATCGTTCGTGGAGAGGCCAGAGGGAGGAAGAAGAAAGCTGGCCTCAGATCTCACAGGAAAACATGGAGAAATAATTAGTGGTCCTGGGGAAGACGAAGTGAGTTCACCACTAGCAGGGACTAGAGAGATTTCTGGATGTGATGGCTTTGAGACTTCCAGGGCTAGGGCTCAGGAACTGGGAGGTTTCTGGGATGAAACAGGTCTGTCTGTCTTGTTTCTCTGAGTTCCTAAAGGGCCAACCCACATCAAAGATTCACGATAGTTGATTTGACAAAGTCGGGAATTGACAAGGAGTGCGGAAGGAGTCAGTGAGATTTCAATACCAGCACTGACTGCACATCATCACCCCCCCCCCCCCGGTCCTTTTCGTTGTGTAGCAATAATAATAGAGAAAGGGGAGTAGTGCTCTGCCAAAGCCCGTATTTTACCATGCCTTATATCACAGCCATTAGCAGGGTTGAGGCATCAAGTGCTGCAGTCAGTCCGACTCCTGTGACCCCCCTAAGGTTTCTGGCTTCCCAGTTTTGAGTGACACCATGGTCTCCAGTTCAGCTTGAGAGCTCTTTAAGAGCCAATGGAGGAGAGAGTGGAAAGAGACTGCCATTTTTTTCTTTTTCCTTGTCTTTCTTTCTTTTGCTGTTTTGCTTTGTTTTTCAAGAAAGGGTTTCTTTTTGTATCTTGGGCTGTCCTAAAACTCACTCTGTAAATCAGGCCATCTTTGAATTCACAGAGATCTGTGTGTGTGCTGTGATTAAAGCCCGGCTGAGACTGCAATTTCTTGTTAGCTCTGGGTGTCCTGAGCTGTTAGTAAGTGACAATGGCTCTGTGTTGTGAATCTCTGTGAATCCAGACTATGTTATGTCCTTCAATGACATGAGTCTGAAGCATCAAGCACCCACCCACCCCTATACTCCCTGAGGTCTCTGAAGTCACACACAGCGCAGCCTCTATGGGTCTGAATAAGGCTTAGAAAGCTTTTCCCTGGTTCACCTGGTGCAGAGGAAACCAGGTAAGTTCTGAGAGACATGCACCACCTTCCTACAGAAAGAAGGGAGGACTGATTAGCTAATACCCACAGAGGGGGAAACTCAAGTCTGGTATTTCAGACAGAACCTGCTTGGACAAAGTCTCATCTGTCAGTCACTTCCTGAGGGAAGGAGGGAGGGAGGGAGGGAGGGAGGAAGGAAGGACCACAATTATCTCTCCTCTGTGTCCTTTTTACGCTCTTTTCATGCTCTGATGAATATTGTGATTCAAGTTGGCCATGTCCCCTTTTCCACAGCATGTGCACTGTGGCTCTAGATCAAGGAATCAGTTTGTTTGTGTGTTTTGCTCTATCTAGGAGAAGCACCATAGCAGTTGCATACTGACTGAGAAATTTGATTTTTAGGAAATGATTTTTCATATCTGTGAGTGGTCTCTCCATAGATAGCCACTCATCTTTCTTTAAACTTGAGTATAGGAATGAATGATCCCTCCCTCCCTCCCTCCCTCCCTCCCTCCCTCCCTCTCTCCCTCTTCATGGGAATGAGTGTCTGCTCTTGCATTGAGGGCTCCCCAGTTCTCAGCATCTCCAGCCCAACCTGTCACAAGCTGATCACACATTTGCAAACTTGGGATATATTCTGCTGAAGTTTTGGGATAATGAATTTCATCAACTATGGGACTAACTTTGTTCTGACAGGACACTCACTCACAATCTCTCCTCATCACACCCACATAGTGTAACAACTTTGTGTTTCCTCCACAATGTGCTCATTTCTGTCAGGGAACTGAAAGCCGGCCAGCCAGCCAACACTATTTTTCCTTGTTTCTCATTTTGTTCTTATATTCTGTCTCTCCCCCCCCCCGCCTGGAAAACTTTCAGAGTTCACTCTGCCCCCTGAGTAAAGGTGTTATGCTTCCTTTTATTGTATATTTAGTGTGTGTGTGTGTGTGTGTGTGAGAGAGAGAGAGAGAGAGAGAGAGAGAGAGAGAGATTCATTATGAAATCAAAAGTCAGTCAACAACAGCAAACTTTGTATTTATTTGTCCATCCACGTATTTGCTTGTTTACTTACTTACTTACTTACTTACTCACTCACTCACTCACCCACTTCATTTATTATTTATTTATTTATTTATTTGCAGTGGAAGACTTAATTCAGTAAGAATGATCAGAAGGGTAGGTAGGGTATCCTTGGGAAAAGAGTAAGATATCACGATGACTTTCCCTTCCAAGAGGGAGCTTTCTAGTAAGACGTGAAACCACAGTTTCAAGGGCCCGCTTTCCACAAGTCCTTTTCCAAGGTCAGGCATTTCTTAGGTAAGCAAGGGTCTCCATTCATTCCCTTTGAGGAACTCTCAGGCCCTGCCCTGACATTAACCTCTGACTCCTGCCTATTGTCAAGGCCAATGGGACACTCCTCAGCCCCTCCCTGACCTGAGGTGACCTGAGAAGCCACAGCCCACCCCAGTTCACAGGCCTCTCTTTATCTATCTATCTAACTAAGTAACTGTACAGCATAAAATGTGGAATCTCTTCTCAATGAAATGCTGTTGGCAGCCATTCGATGAATTTATTCTCATCTCAGATCCTGTCCAGCAGGGATGTCTTCTTTCCGTGTTTCTTCTTCTTTTGTATGTTGCAGTCAGTTCAGATGTGCTGGTATATGGTGAGAAAGAGAGAGAGAGAGAAATGGAATTGCTTTTTATTTATTTGAAGAGTTTTAATGATTTAATATTCAGCTATTTCCAGCCTTATTTACCAGCACATTTATTATTACCAGCGAGCACCTTCCTCTGAAAACATTGGAATCGCCCCCCATCTGTACATGTCATGCACGTGCGTGCATATGTGTGTGTGTGTGTGTGTGTGTGTGTGTGTGAGCGTGTGCGCATCCCATCTATCTATCTATCTATCTATCTATCTATCTATCTATCTATCTATCTATCTATCTATCTATGTATCCCTTCATCAAATTCCATTTTAGGAGCTGCTATGCTGACCAGTGACATGGAGGCCACCATTTTCTTAGCCAGTGACAGTCAGGAGACAGAAAGAAGGAAAGAAAGGAAGAAAGGAAGAAAGAATCTACATTCCCAAAGAAAGAAAAAAATTAAGTAAATTTTAAAAAGTAAAAAAAAAATTAAGAAAGTAAGTAAATACATACATAAAAATAGACATAAAGAATGAATAAATGAATAAAACTAAATAATAATTGAAACATTCAATAAGTAAATGAGTCACGCTAAATCAGCAGATAAATAAACAGATATATGAAAGAAGATAAGGAAGTGAAGGAATGAATGAACAAGTAAGTAAGTAAGTAAGTAAGTAAATAACTAGGTGGGTCATTTTTTTTAAAGAAGTAAGTAAATGAGATGGGCTGAACAGATAGTAAGTAAGTAAGTAAGTAAGCAAGCAAGCAAGCAAGCAATCGTGAAAAAAAAAATGAGAGCCGGGCGATGGTGGCGCACGCCTTTAATCCCAGTACTCGGGAGGCAGAGGTAGGCGGATCTCTGTGAGTTCGAGACCAGCCTGGTCTACAGTGCTAGTTCCAGGACAGGCTCCAAAGCCACAGAGAAACCCTGTCTCGAAAAACCAAAAAAAAAAAAAAAGAGAGAGACACATCCATTCAATCCATAAAAGACAAAACGTGGAAATAAACATGTAAACTGGTCGACCCACCCAAAGCAGGAGGGAGGTCTCTGTCCAGCAGGGCCGTCTTCTTTCCAAGTTGCAGTCAGTCAGATCTCTGGGCAAACAGAAAAAGAAAGCAATTGTTTTCTACTTGAACAGTTTTAATATTACTCAAATGAATTAATATTCAGCTATTTATTCCCAGCCTTATTTACAACTGGATGCCCACCGAGCACCTTCCTCTCATAGCTAGCCCCTTCTACCCCTGCCCCATCTGGACAGATAGACAGGATGTATGTATGTATGTATGTATGTATAAATAAATAAATAAATAATAAAAAAGTAAAATAAAAATAAGTAAATAAATAAATTAAAAAAAAAAGTGTTTGGTGAGTGGGGCGTGTTGGCATAGAGAACAAAAGAGATAAACTAACCACCAACACATTGAAGAATGACATCATTCAATCAAGACATGGAAAAAGACAACTGGTCGACCCAAGTTCACAAGGCCAACTGGTCAACCCCGGTACTTAGCATTTTAAGGCCAAATATTTAATCGGACAACTGGTCGACCCGCTTCCAGTCCGTCAAAAAAAAGGAAGTGCACAGAGACAACTGGTCGACCCGTCAGGTCTAGGAAGATATAATATATATTATACATTAAAAAAAAAAAAAAAAAAAAAAAAAAAAAAGAGTCCAGCGGGACATCTGGTCGACCCGCCGCATCCCCGGGGGAAAAAAATGGCCTCCCGCCCGGTGGGAGGGACTACTGGTCTACCCCGGTCCTTTGGAGAAGGAGGTGGAGAGGGGGGAAAAAAAAGTGCGCCCAACCTCCGCCGCCTCCCCGACAGGCGCGCCGCGGCGCCACGGCGCGCGAGCGGAGGTCGGCGGCGAGAGGGGGCCCGGGGCGCCGCCAGACCCTCGCCCATCCTCCCCCGGGAAGAGGGATGGAGAGGGAAAGGCGCGCGCCCGGGAAAGAGGGGACACACCCGCCGGCCGCTGCGGTGCGGTGAGGCAAGCAGCGGGAGTGGACGGAGGAGAGCGAGAGCGGGAAGAGAGCCGCCGTCCGCCGTGAGCCGCCAGCGGCAGAGCCAGACACGGGTCCTCGGACGGGGCGAGGAGGGCAGGCGAGCCGGCGCCCGTCCCCCTTCCCCCTCTCTCGACCTCTCTCTCACGACCGCCACGCGCGCCCGTGCGCACGCACACTTCCGTGCGCACAACACACGTGCGACCCGGGGAGCGCGCCTCCCGGCGAGAACTCGGGCGAGGCAGGCGAGCGGGCGGGCAGAGCCGCCGCCGCTGCTCTCTCACGTTAATGATCCTTCCGCAGGTTCACCTACGGAAACCTTGTTACGACTTTTACTTCCTCTAGATAGTCAAGTTGGTGAACAACCACAAATAAGCAAACAAATAGAGAGATAATAACAATAAAAATATTTGAGAGTTCAAATAATTGACTTCATCCACAATAAAAGAATATAAAAATAAAAATATCAAATGCACTTGAACACATTGGCACAGGAGAACGCTTGCTAAATAGAACCCCAGTAGCACAGACACTGAGAGAAAAAGAAAAAAGAAAAACAAAACAAAAAAAAAGAACAAAGAAAAAAACTAAAGAGAGAAAAAAAAGAAAAAAAAAGAAAAGAAGAAGAAAAAAAAAAGAAAAAAAGAAAAAAAGAAAAAAAAGAAAAAAAAAGAAAGAAAAAAGAAAAAAAAAGAAAAAAAAACAGACACTGAGAGAAACAATTAATAAGTGAGACCTCCTGAAACTGAAAAGCTTCTGTAAAGCAAAGAACATGGCCAACAAGACAAAACGACGGCCTTACAGAATGGGAAAAGATCTTCACTAATCTCCAAAATACACAAAGAAGTCGAGAAATTGGTCATCCAAAGAACAAATAATCCAATTTTAAAAAATGGAGTACAGACCTAAACAGAGAACTCTCAACAGAGGGATCTAAAATGGTTGAAAGACACTTAAATGTATTTAGTGATTATATTTCTTTTCCCTTAGGGATAAAGAAATGGAGAAGTTCTTTGAAGCAGTAAGTCACAAAAACACCAGGCCGTTAAACTTCAGCTACAGGGAAACCCTGTCTCGTGGAAAAACAAAACAACAACAACAACAACAAAAAAAAAATCCTGAAGCCAGTGATCATTGCAAACATCTGTATGTTCAGATACTGAGCCTGAGCAAGTTAGAGTGTCACAGATTTGCTGCAATTCATTGCAAATTTCATGTGGATCACAAATCCTGCTCAAGTTACAGCTGTTAGTGTCAGTGTGAACCTTGACACCATCTCTACTGGATTCCTGTCAGCTGGGCTCCGGTCTGCTAGAAAAGCAGAAGAACTAAGGTACCGTAATTAACCTCTTCTGTGCCCCACCTGCAAGAACACTCTGTAAGCTACAGTTCTGAAAACAGCCTGGTCCTGGCATAAGAACAGACAGGAGGACCAATGGAACCGAATAGAAGACCCGGATATCGATCCACACATCTTCGAACACCTGATCTTTGATAAAGAAGTCAAAAATATCCAATAGAAAAAAAAAGAAAGCATGTGAGTTCAAGACCAGCCTGGTCTACAAGAGCTAGTTCCAGGACAGGCTCCAAAAAAAAAAAAAAAACTACAGAACAACCCTGTCTCGAAAAAAAAAAAAGAAAGAAAGAAAGAAAGAAAGAAAGAAAGAAGAAAAAGAAAACAGTGCTGTCCTCGAAAATGCCCTCTCCCTTTGAACACGGCCCCTCCTTTGGGCTGAGTTTCCCACACAGCTCTGATGATGCAGGAGGATGCCGAGGGCCCAGTTGGTGCCTGTATCTGTGCCTTGGCAGCAGCTATTCATGTCTTGCCACTCAGAGTCAAATTCCCTTAAGTTTAGCCTTCCCTAAGTGCTTGTTCACTTCAGAAGACTCAACCCTCATCTTCCATGTCCTCCTGGCCTAATTTCTCATATTACTGTTTTACTGAGTATGAATCAGTAATATGAGATGTTCAGGAGAGGGAGGAAGGGTCATTCATGAAAAAAGTGAGTGTTCAACTAACTAACTCCCCATGGGTTCAGGAAGTAGTGAGAAGATATTAATGAAGCAGAGAGAAATTTCTGGTTTTGGAAGGAGGAAATCCTGAATGGCTCCCTCTGTGTCGGAGGAGAGACTCCTGGAAAGGAAACCTCAGGTTCCGGTTGGTCGGTCGGTCGGTCGGTCGGTCAGTTCGGGGAGAAATATCAGCAAGGAGGTAAAGGCCGTGCCTCACGACATCAGCAGTCCCTTCTCTGGAAATTCCACGGTATCCCAGAGAGCTCTCGGAATTTTGTGATGTCACTCGTGTCCTAGAAACGCCAACTGCCCTCAAGACACACTCTCTCGGTGCCTATAAGACTCGGTTCTAGACATGTTGTCTAGAGAATGGAGATCGTTCGTGGAGAGGCCAGAGGGAGGAAGAAGAAAGCTGGCCTCAGATCTCACAGGAAAACATGGAGAAATAATTAGTGGTCCTGGGGAAGACGAAGTGAGTTCACCACTAGCAGGGACTAGAGAGATTTCTGGATGTGATGGCTTTGAGACTTCCAGGGCTAGGGCTCAGGAACTGGGAGGTTTCTGGGATGAAACAGGTCTGTCTGTCTTGTTTCTCTGAGTTCCTAAAGGGCCAACCCACATCAAAGATTCACGATAGTTGATTTGACAAAGTCGGGAATTGACAAGGAGTGCGGAAGGAGTCAGTGAGATTTCAATACCAGCACTGACTGCACATCATCACCCCCCCCCGGTCCTTTTCGTTGTGTAGCAATAATAATAGAGAAAGGGGAGTAGTGCTCTGCCAAAGCCCGTATTTTACCATGCCTTATATCACAGCCATTAGCAGGGTTGAGGCATCAAGTGCTGCAGTCAGTCCGACTCCTGTGACCCCCCTAAGGTTTCTGGCTTCCCAGTTTTGAGTGACACCATGGTCTCCAGTTCAGCTTGAGAGCTCTTTAAGAGCCAATGGAGGAGAGAGTGGAAAGAGACTGCCATTTTTTTCTTTTTCCTTGTCTTTCTTTCTTTTGCTGTTTTGCTTTGTTTTTCAAGAAAGGGTTTCTTTTTGTATCTTGGGCTGTCCTAAAACTCACTCTGTAAATCAGGCCATCTTTGAATTCACAGAGATCTGTGTGTGTGCTGTGATTAAAGCCCGGCTGAGACTGCAATTTCTTGTTAGCTCTGGGTGTCCTGAGCTGTTAGTAAGTGACAATGGCTCTGTGTTGTGAATCTCTGTGAATCCAGACTATGTTATGTCCTTCAATGACATGAGTCTGAAGCATCAAGCACCCACCCACCCCTATACTCCCTGAGGTCTCTGAAGTCACACACAGCGCAGCCTCTATGGGTCTGAATAAGGCTTAGAAAGCTTTTCCCTGGTTCACCTGGTGCAGAGGAAACCAGGTAAGTTCTGAGAGACATGCACCACCTTCCTACAGAAAGAAGGGAGGACTGATTAGCTAATACCCACAGAGGGGGAAACTCAAGTCTGGTATTTCAGACAGAACCTGCTTGGACAAAGTCTCATCTGTCAGTCACTTCCTGAGGGAAGGAGGGAGGGAGGGAGGGAGGGAGGAAGGAAGGACCACAATTATCTCTCCTCTGTGTCCTTTTTACGCTCTTTTCATGCTCTGATGAATATTGTGATTCAAGTTGGCCATGTCCCCTTTTCCACAGCATGTGCACTGTGGCTCTAGATCAAGGAATCAGTTTGTTTGTGTGTTTTGCTCTATCTAGGAGAAGCACCATAGCAGTTGCATACTGACTGAGAAATTTGATTTTTAGGAAATGATTTTTCATATCTGTGAGTGGTCTCTCCATAGATAGCCACTCATCTTTCTTTAAACTTGAGTATAGGAATGAATGATCCCTCCCTCCCTCCCTCCCTCCCTCCCTCCCTCCCTCTCTCCCTCTTCATGGGAATGAGTGTCTGCTCTTGCATTGAGGGCTCCCCAGTTCTCAGCATCTCCA
Organism: Microtus pennsylvanicus; assembly: GCF_037038515.1. Lineage (NCBI taxonomy): Eukaryota > Metazoa > Chordata > Mammalia > Rodentia > Cricetidae > Microtus > Microtus pennsylvanicus. The sequence goes on from NW_027460982.1 coordinate 100,444, forward strand.
GCCCAACCTGTCACAAGCTGATCACACATTTGCAAACTTGGGATATATTCTGCTGAAGTTTTGGGATAATGAATTTCATCAACTATGGGACTAACTTTGTTCTGACAGGACACTCACTCACAATCTCTCCTCATCACACCCACATAGTGTAACAACTTTGTGTTTCCTCCACAATGTGCTCATTTCTGTCAGGGAACTGAAAGCCGGCCAGCCAGCCAACACTATTTTTCCTTGTTTCTCATTTTGTTCTTATATTCTGTCTCTCCCCCCCCCCCCCGCCTGGAAAACTTTCAGAGTTCACTCTGCCCCCTGAGTAAAGGTGTTATGCTTCCTTTTATTGTATATTTAGTGTGTGTGTGTGTGTGTGAGAGAGAGAGAGAGAGAGAGAGAGAGAGAGAGAGAGATTCATTATGAAATCAAAAGTCAGTCAACAACAGCAAACTTTGTATTTATTTGTCCATCCACGTATTTGCTTGTTTACTTACTTACTTACTTACTTACTCACTCACTCACTCACCCACTTCATTTATTATTTATTTATTTATTTATTTGCAGTGGAAGACTTAATTCAGTAAGAATGATCAGAAGGGTAGGTAGGGTATCCTTGGGAAAAGAGTAAGATATCACGATGACTTTCCCTTCCAAGAGGGAGCTTTCTAGTAAGACGTGAAACCACAGTTTCAAGGGCCCGCTTTCCACAAGTCCTTTTCCAAGGTCAGGCATTTCTTAGGTAAGCAAGGGTCTCCATTCATTCCCTTTGAGGAACTCTCAGGCCCTGCCCTGACATTAACCTCTGACTCCTGCCTATTGTCAAGGCCAATGGGACACTCCTCAGCCCCTCCCTGACCTGAGGTGACCTGAGAAGCCACAGCCCACCCCAGTTCACAGGCCTCTCTTTATCTATCTATCTAACTAAGTAACTGTACAGCATAAAATGTGGAATCTCTTCTCAATGAAATGCTGTTGGCAGCCATTCGATGAATTTATTCTCATCTCAGATCCTGTCCAGCAGGGATGTCTTCTTTCCGTGTTTCTTCTTCTTTTGTATGTTGCAGTCAGTTCAGATGTGCTGGTATATGGTGAGAAAGAGAGAGAGAGAGAAATGGAATTGCTTTTTATTTATTTGAAGAGTTTTAATGATTTAATATTCAGCTACCAGCACATTTATTATTACCAGCGAGCACCTTCCTCTGAAAACATTGGAATCGCCCCCCATCTGTACATGTCATGCACGTGCGTGCATATGTGTGTGTGTGTGTGTGTGTGAGCGTGTGCGCATCCCATCTATCTATCTATCTATCTATCTATCTATCTATCTATCTATCTATCTATCTATGTATCCCTTCATCAAATTCCATTTTAGGAGCTGCTATGCTGACCAGTGACATGGAGGCCACCATTTTCTTAGCCAGTGACAGTCAGGAGACAGAAAGAAGGAAAGAAAGGAAGAAAGGAAGAAAGAATCTACATTCCCAAAGAAAGAAAAAAATTAAGTAAATTTTAAAAAGTAAAAAAAAAATTAAGAAAGTAAGTAAATACATACATAAAAATAGACATAAAGAATGAATAAATGAATAAAACTAAATAATAATTGAAACATTCAATAAGTAAATGAGTCACGCTAAATCAGCAGATAAATAAACAGATATATGAAAGAAGATAAGGAAGTGAAGGAATGAATGAACAAGTAAGTAAGTAAGTAAGTAAGTAAATAACTAGGTGGGTCATTTTTTTTAAAGAAGTAAGTAAATGAGATGGGCTGAACAGATAGTAAGTAAGTAAGTAAGTAAGCAAGCAAGCAAGCAAGCAATCGTGAAAAAAAAAATGAGAGCCGGGCGATGGTGGCGCACGCCTTTAATCCCAGTACTCGGGAGGCAGAGGTAGGCGGATCTCTGTGAGTTCGAGACCAGCCTGGTCTACAGTGCTAGTTCCAGGACAGGCTCCAAAGCCACAGAGAAACCCTGTCTCGAAAAACCAAAAAAAAAAAAAAAGAGAGAGACACATCCATTCAATCCATAAAAGACAAAACGTGGAAATAAACATGTAAACTGGTCGACCCACCCAAAGCAGGAGGGAGGTCTCTGTCCAGCAGGGCCGTCTTCTTTCCAAGTTGCAGTCAGTCAGATCTCTGGGCAAACAGAAAAAGAAAGCAATTGTTTTCTACTTGAACAGTTTTAATATTACTCAAATGAATTAATATTCAGCTATTTATTCCCAGCCTTATTTACAACTGGATGCCCACCGAGCACCTTCCTCTCATAGCTAGCCCCTTCTACCCCTGCCCCATCTGGACAGATAGACAGGATGTATGTATGTATGTATGTATGTATAAATAAATAAATAAATAATAAAAAAGTAAAATAAAAATAAGTAAATAAATAAATTAAAAAAAAAAGTGTTTGGTGAGTGGGGCGTGTTGGCATAGAGAACAAAAGAGATAAACTAACCACCAACACATTGAAGAATGACATCATTCAATCAAGACATGGAAAAAGACAACTGGTCGACCCAAGTTCACAAGGCCAACTGGTCAACCCCGGTACTTAGCATTTTAAGGCCAAATATTTAATCGGACAACTGGTCGACCCGCTTCCAGTCCGTCAAAAAAAAGGAAGTGCACAGAGACAACTGGTCGACCCGTCAGGTCTAGGAAGATATAATATATATTATACATTAAAAAAAAAAAAAAAAAAAAAAAAAAAAGAGTCCAGCGGGACATCTGGTCGACCCGCCGCATCCCCGGGGGAAAAAAATGGCCTCCCGCCCGGTGGGAGGGACTACTGGTCTACCCCGGTCCTTTGGAGAAGGAGGTGGAGAGGGGGGAAAAAAAAGTGCGCCCAACCTCCGCCGCCTCCCCGACAGGCGCGCCGCGGCGCCACGGCGCGCGAGCGGAGGTCGGCGGCGAGAGGGGGCCCGGGGCGCCGCCAGACCCTCGCCCATCCTCCCCCGGGAAGAGGGATGGAGAGGGAAAGGCGCGCGCCCGGGAAAGAGGGGACACACCCGCCGGCCGCTGCGGTGCGGTGAGGCAAGCAGCGGGAGTGGACGGAGGAGAGCGAGAGCGGGAAGAGAGCCGCCGTCCGCCGTGAGCCGCCAGCGGCAGAGCCAGACACGGGTCCTCGGACGGGGCGAGGAGGGCAGGCGAGCCGGCGCCCGTCCCCCTTCCCCCTCTCTCGACCTCTCTCTCACGACCGCCACGCGCGCCCGTGCGCACGCACACTTCCGTGCGCACAACACACGTGCGACCCGGGGAGCGCGCCTCCCGGCGAGAACTCGGGCGAGGCAGGCGAGCGGGCGGGCAGAGCCGCCGCCGCTGCTCTCTCACGTTAATGATCCTTCCGCAGGTTCACCTACGGAAACCTTGTTACGACTTTTACTTCCTCTAGATAGTCAAGTTGGTGAACAACCACAAATAAGCAAACAAATAGAGAGATAATAACAATAAAAATATTTGAGAGTTCAAATAATTGACTTCATCCACAATAAAAGAATATAAAAATAAAAATATCAAATGCACTTGAACACATTGGCACAGGAGAACGCTTGCTAAATAGAACCCCAGTAGCACAGACACTGAGAGAAAAAGAAAAAAGAAAAAAAAAGAAAAACAAAACAAAAAAAAAGAACAAAGAAAAAAACTAAAGAGAGAAAAAAAAGAAAAAAAAAGAAAAGAAGAAGAAAAAAAAAGAAAAAAAGAAAAAAAGAAAAAAAAGAAAAAAAAAGAAAGAAAAAAGAAAAAAAAAGAAAAAAAAACAGACACTGAGAGAAACAATTAATAAGTGAGACCTCCTGAAACTGAAAAGCTTCTGTAAAGCAAAGAACATGGCCAACAAGACAAAACGACGGCCTTACAGAATGGGAAAAGATCTTCACTAATCTCCAAAATACACAAAGAAGTCGAGAAATTGGTCATCCAAAGAACAAATAATCCAATTTTAAAAAATGGAGTACAGACCTAAACAGAGAACTCTCAACAGAGGGATCTAAAATGGTTGAAAGACACTTAAATGTATTTAGTGATTATATTTCTTTTCCCTTAGGGATAAAGAAATGGAGAAGTTCTTTGAAGCAGTAAGTCACAAAAACACCAGGCCGTTAAACTTCAGCTACAGGGAAACCCTGTCTCGTGGAAAAACAAAACAACAACAACAACAAAAAAAAAAAATCCTGAAGCCAGTGATCATTGCAAACATCTGTATGTTCAGATACTGAGCCTGAGCAAGTTAGAGTGTCACAGATTTGCTGCAATTCATTGCAAATTTCATGTGGATCACAAATCCTGCTCAAGTTACAGCTGTTAGTGTCAGTGTGAACCTTGACACCATCTCTACTGGATTCCTGTCAGCTGGGCTCCGGTCTGCTAGAAAAGCAGAAGAACTAAGGTACCGTAATTAACCTCTTCTGTGCCCCACCTGCAAGAACACTCTGTAAGCTACAGTTCTGAAAACAGCCTGGTCCTGGCATAAGAACAGACAGGAGGACCAATGGAACCGAATAGAAGACCCGGATATCGATCCACACATCTTCGAACACCTGATCTTTGATAAAGAAGTCAAAAATATCCAATAGAAAAAAAAAGAAAGCATGTGAGTTCAAGACCAGCCTGGTCTACAAGAGCTAGTTCCAGGACAGGCTCCAAAAAAAAAAAAAAAACTACAGAACAACCCTGTCTCAAAAAAAAAAAGAAAGAAAGAAAGAAAGAAAGAAAGAAAGAAAGAAAGAAAGAAAGAAAGAAGAAAAAGAAAACAGTGCTGTCCTCGAAAATGCCCTCTCCCTTTGAACACGGCCCCTCCTTTGGGCTGAGTTTCCCACACAGCTCTGATGATGCAGGAGGATGCCGAGGGCCCAGTTGGTGCCTGTATCTGTGCCTTGGCAGCAGCTATTCATGTCTTGCCACTCAGAGTCAAATTCCCTTAAGTTTAGCCTTCCCTAAGTGCTTGTTCACTTCAGAAGACTCAACCCTCATCTTCCATGTCCTCCTGGCCTAATTTCTCATATTACTGTTTTACTGAGTATGAATCAGTAATATGAGATGTTCAGGAGAGGGAGGAAGGGTCATTCATGAAAAAAGTGAGTGTTCAACTAACTAACTCCCCATGGGTTCAGGAAGTAGTGAGAAGATATTAATGAAGCAGAGAGAAATTTCTGGTTTTGGAAGGAGGAAATCCTGAATGGCTCCCTCTGTGTCGGAGGAGAGACTCCTGGAAAGGAAACCTCAGGTTCCGGTTGGTCGGTCGGTCGGTCGGTCGGTCAGTTCGGGGAGAAATATCAGCAAGGAGGTAAAGGCCGTGCCTCACGACATCAGCAGTCCCTTCTCTGGAAATTCCACGGTATCCCAGAGAGCTCTCGGAATTTTGTGATGTCACTCGTGTCCTAGAAACGCCAACTGCCCTCAAGACACACTCTCTCGGTGCCTATAAGACTCGGTTCTAGACATGTTGTCTAGAGAATGGAGATCGTTCGTGGAGAGGCCAGAGGGAGGAAGAAGAAAGCTGGCCTCAGATCTCACAGGAAAACATGGAGAAATAATTAGTGGTCCTGGGGAAGACGAAGTGAGTTCACCACTAGCAGGGACTAGAGAGATTTCTGGATGTGATGGCTTTGAGACTTCCAGGGCTAGGGCTCAGGAACTGGGAGGTTTCTGGGATGAAACAGGTCTGTCTGTCTTGTTTCTCTGAGTTCCTAAAGGGCCAACCCACATCAAAGATTCACGATAGTTGATTTGACAAAGTCGGGAATTGACAAGGAGTGCGGAAGGAGTCAGTGAGATTTCAATACCAGCACTGACTGCACATCATCACCCCCCCCCGGTCCTTTTCGTTGTGTAGCAATAATAATAGAGAAAGGGGAGTAGTGCTCTGCCAAAGCCCGTATTTTACCATGCCTTATATCACAGCCATTAGCAGGGTTGAGGCATCAAGTGCTGCAGTCAGTCCGACTCCTGTGACCCCCCTAAGGTTTCTGGCTTCCCAGTTTTGAGTGACACCATGGTCTCCAGTTCAGCTTGAGAGCTCTTTAAGAGCCAATGGAGGAGAGAGTGGAAAGAGACTGCCATTTTTTTCTTTTTCCTTGTCTTTCTTTCTTTTGCTGTTTTGCTTTGTTTTTCAAGAAAGGGTTTCTTTTTGTATCTTGGGCTGTCCTAAAACTCACTCTGTAAATCAGGCCATCTTTGAATTCACAGAGATCTGTGTGTGTGCTGTGATTAAAGCCCGGCTGAGACTGCAATTTCTTGTTAGCTCTGGGTGTCCTGAGCTGTTAGTAAGTGACAATGGCTCTGTGTTGTGAATCTCTGTGAATCCAGACTATGTTATGTCCTTCAATGACATGAGTCTGAAGCATCAAGCACCCACCCACCCCTATACTCCCTGAGGTCTCTGAAGTCACACACAGCGCAGCCTCTATGGGTCTGAATAAGGCTTAGAAAGCTTTTCCCTGGTTCACCTGGTGCAGAGGAAACCAGGTAAGTTCTGAGAGACATGCACCACCTTCCTACAGAAAGAAGGGAGGACTGATTAGCTAATACCCACAGAGGGGGAAACTCAAGTCTGGTATTTCAGACAGAACCTGCTTGGACAAAGTCTCATCTGTCAGTCACTTCCTGAGGGAAGGAGGGAGGGAGGGAGGGAGGGAGGAAGGAAGGACCACAATTATCTCTCCTCTGTGTCCTTTTTACGCTCTTTTCATGCTCTGATGAATATTGTGATTCAAGTTGGCCATGTCCCCTTTTCCACAGCATGTGCACTGTGGCTCTAGATCAAGGAATCAGTTTGTTTGTGTGTTTTGCTCTATCTAGGAGAAGCACCATAGCAGTTGCATACTGACTGAGAAATTTGATTTTTAGGAAATGATTTTTCATATCTGTGAGTGGTCTCTCCATAGATAGCCACTCATCTTTCTTTAAACTTGAGTATAGGAATGAATGATCCCTCCCTCCCTCCCTCCCTCCCTCCCTCCCTCCCTCTCTCCCTCTTCATGGGAATGAGTGTCTGCTCTTGCATTGAGGGCTCCCCAGTTCTCAGCATCTCCAGCCCAACCTGTCACAAGCTGATCACACATTTGC